>NC_066569.1:4738501-4800036 GCF_024679095.1 Eriocheir sinensis | reverse complement strand
GAGTTAACAGTTTGGGCAAATATTAAAAGCGCTTTCGAAATAACTTAAAGTGTGACCATAAATTGAGTTGGAAAAAAATGTGCATGGAAATTAGATACTGCTGTGTTAGATGCCTCCAACACTGGGAGTTCGCTCCCACAGGGTCTTGAAAACGCCTCAAAGACCAATCGCTTGTCCTGAGCCTCGGTCACGAGAGAGACTTTCACAACCCGGCGCTTTTCAGCTATTGTCCTCGAAGTTTTGTCCCATAGAACGGGGCCGGCGTAGTCACTCAGAGCAGAGCTGGCAAGGGAGGAGAGGAACCAGCAATTCGTTCCCACTTTCCGAAACGTCTAACCCAACTCTGCGACCCTTTCGAGGCCTGGCCAGTGGCACCTGTCACCAGGTGTTCTCCATCAACTCTAGAGAGTACCAGACGCCATTCCTGAGATACCAAAAAACTGAAATATTCCTTGAGTATAAGAAAAACCCTCAGAAACTCTACCTTGAAGCCGGGAGGTACAACCTCAAATGGCCCACGGAAGACATATCTTTCAGGAGAAAACAAGAACCAGCTGTTATGCTGGGAGTGTGAGACTTAGTGGAATTTTCTTAGAGCCAAACACTCACTTGATAAGCCTCCTGTCTTGTTGTAGAGAAAGAAGAGTAATTATTGAGATTTAGTAGAATTTTCTTAGAGCCAAACACTCACTTGACAAACCTTCTGTCTTGTTATTGAGAAAGAAGAGTAATTATTGAGACTTAGTAGAATTTTCTCAGAGGCAGACACTCACTTGACAAACCTTCTGTCTTGTTGTAGAGAAAGAAGAGTAATTATTGAGATTTAGTAGAATTTTCTTAGAGCCAAACACTCACTTGACAAACCTTCTGTCTTGTTGTAGAGAAAGAAGAGTAATTATTGAGATTTAGTAGAATTTTCTTAGAGCCAAACACTCACTTGACAAACCTTCTGTCTTGTTGTAGAGAAAGAAGAGTAATTATTGAGATTTAGTAGAATTTTCTTAGAGCCAAACACTCACTTGACAAGCCTCCTGTCTTGTTGAGAAAGAAGAGTAATTATTGAGATTTAGTGGAATTTTCTTAGAGCCAAACACTCACTTGACAAACCTTCTGTCTTGTTATAGAGAAAGAAGAGTAATTATTGAGATTTAGCGGAATTTTGCAAAGCGTAGTAATGGACTGCTTCTGCTTGGCTCTCATCTCTCTGCCTCTCCTCAAGACTCCACAACTGTTCTTAGCTACCTCATTTATCATTTTGTTAACTTGAAATTGCTTCCATTCTCTTTATTATGTTCATTTATGTTTGTTTATTTGACACATCTCCTCCTCCTACATTACCACCACTACTACTACTACTACTACTACTACTACTACTACTACTACCAATTCTTAATCTATCATCTGTATTTTACCCATCTTTTTTCTCTCTCCCTCTCTCTGTTGCCTACTACTACTACTACTATGACTACTACTACTACTATGACTACTACTAATTCTTACTCTTTCAATTATTTTTTTCCCCAATTTTTCCCTCTCTCTCTATTGCCTTCCAGTTTTAGTATAGATAAACGAACCAAGCAACACTGGGTTCCTTGTTAAGTCTTGCATCTGTGCCCTGAAGAAAGTCACTACTGTAGATATATTGCATTTAGACGTCACTACTGTAGATATATATTGCATTTTGCCTTCATAAAAACCATCTCTTTACATCCCACAGCACTCGCTAAAGAGATAGTTAACAGAAATCCCAGTTACTACTACTACTACTACTATTACTACTTCTACTACTACTGCAATATCCTGTTCACATTAGCCTCAGAAATAAGCCCCTCCCCTTTCCCCCAAACAACTGTAGCTGATTGGCCAGTCCTCATACAAGCCACGCCTACTCTTGAATTCAGTGCATGTGATTGGTGGATGCTCAAAAAAGGTGAAATCTCATTGATGGTTACTGGGTAGCATCATTGCCAGATATCCTGTTCATGTTAACTTCAGAAATAAGCCCCTCCCCCTTCCCCAAATAACTGTAGCTCATTGGCCGGTCCTCATACAAGCCACGCCCACTCTTTAATTCAGTGCATGTGATTGGTGGATGCTCAAAAAAAGGTAATATCTCATTGGTGGTTACTTTGTAGCATCATTGCCAGATTTCCTGTTCACATTAACTTCAGAAATAAGCCCCTCCCCCTTCCCCAAATAACTGTATCTTATTGACCTCATACAAGCCACGCCCACTCTTTAATCCAGTGCATGTGATTGGTGGATGCTCGGAGGAAGGTAAACTCTCATTGGTGGTTACTGGGGGAGTGTGGGCGGGGCATATTTACCAAGTTAACATGAACAGCGGATACTACTACTACTACAACAACCATTAGAATATCAACCATTACTACTACTACTATCATTACTACCATGACTACAACTATTACTGCTGCTGGTGCTATAAGTCACAGTCTGCCCAGCGAGTACAAGCAGCCAGACGTAATACTCCAACAAGGCTCAGTTTTCTGCTTGTGGTGTCAGTCAGCGGGCCAAGTCTTTAAACATATCAGGCACCCATTACGACTATTCTGCAAGGCCACAGGGAAGAGTAACTGGGTTTTCATGGGTGACTTTCCCTCCCAAGATACCAGAAGTCATGTCACACTATCACTGGGGCCATGAAACACTCCATAAAAATCCTGTTCAAGACCCAGAAGTCATGTCACACTATCACTGGGGTCACAAAACAGTCCATGGAAATCCCAGCAGCTTCTAAAACGACTATTTCTCAAGGCCACAGAAAAGAGTAACTGGGTTTTCATGAGTGACTTTCCCTCCCAAGATCCAGAAGTCATGTCACACTATCACTGGGGTCACAAAACAGTCCATGGAAATCCCAGCAGCTTCTAAAACGACTATTTCTCAAGGCCACAGGGAAGAGTAACTGGGTTTTCAAGGGTGATTTTTCCTCTCAAGATCCAGAAGTCACGTCACACTGTCACTGGGGTCACAAAACAGTCCATGAGAAATCCCTGCAGCTTCTTAAACGACCATTTCTCAAGGCCACAGGGAAGAGTAACTGGGTTTTCAAGGGTGTTTTTTCCTCTCAAAATACCAGAAGTCACGTCACACTATCACTGGGGTCACAAAACAGTCCATGGAAATCCCAGCAACTTCTAAAACAACCTTTCTCATGGCCACAGAAAAGAGTAACCGGGTTTTCAAGGGTGTTTTTTCCTCTCAAAATACCAGAAGTCCTGTCACACCATCACTGGGGTCACAAAACAGTCCATGAGAAATCGCAGAGCAACTTATAGGAGAGGCTTTTCAAATGGGCGAATGGTGACGCCGATATGTTTAAAAATAGAGGCCGGCCACAGCAAAACCCTAGACATGACTTAACATTAGCCTTCCGGGCCTTCAGTACCTCAAAATATACATTAAGAGAGTGTGTGCAGGAGGAGTAAGGTCGGCCACTCACCTCCTCTTTCTTCCGTCTTCTCTGGCCGTCAGGAGCGGGAACGTCGGAGGTACCATGGTGTCCTGGTGCGCGCTATCGAGGGGAGGAAGAGACATGAGGAGAGGGAGAGGCGGAGAGAGGAGATGAAGGAAGAGAAGCGAGCGACACGAGAGAGGTAAGTACATTGGCTTACGTTTTAATTGACATTTTATATTTTTTCCCCTCTGCGGCCTTTTGTTGCCCTTGAGCCGTCTCCTTGCTGTATATAAAAATAAAAAAAACGTCTAAAACTTGTATAAAGCTTCTCTCTAAATTGTCTAAAACTTGTCTCTTAATTTGTCTAAAACTTGTCAAAAACTTGTCTAAAACTTTTAACTTGTCTAAAACTTGTCTAAAACTTCTAACTTGTCTAAAACTTGTCTAAAACTTGTCTGAAACTTGTCTAAAACTTGTCTAAAACTTCTAACTTGTCTAAAACTTGTCTGAAACTTGTCTAAAACTTCTAACTTGTCTAAAACTTGTCTCTAACTTGTCTAAAACTTGTCTAAAACTTCTAACTTGTCTAAAACTTGTCTCTAACTTGTCTAAAACTTCTCTAAAACTTCTAACTTGTCTAAAACTTGTCTAAAACTTCTAACTTGTCTAAAACTTGTCTAAAACTTGTCTGAAACTTGTCTAAAACTTGTCTCAGGAAACGGGAGGAGAGGCTACAGGCGAGAGAACTGAACCAGCTGATGAAGGAGGTGAAGGAGGACATGGAGCTGACGGACCACACGCCGCTGCCCGACGCCCCCCGCCTGCAGGGCCTCAGACTTCCCCCCGAGGCCTTTGGGAACATCCTCATGGTCTTCGAGTTCCTGCACAACTTTGGGGAGACACTCGGCTTCGGTGAGTGTGGGCGTGACGGCTCCTTGTGTAAGTGTGTAGGTATGTGTGTGTGTGTGTATTTACCTAGTTGTATTTACCTAGTTTTACAGGGCCTGGGCTTACGCTCGTGTGGTCCCGTCTCTGTATCTGTATTTGTCCAACTTTTCCTTAAAGCTTTGCACACTCCTCGCCATACTACATCCTCACTTAGTCCGTTCCAAACCTCTATATTTCTTTGCGGGAAGCTATATTTCTTTATGTCTCTCAAGCATCTTCCTTTCCTCAATTTTTTACTGTGTCCTCCTGTGTTCCCGGTGTTTATTCCTTCTTTTAGTGTGTGTGTGTGTGTGTGTGTGTGTGTGTAGCCCATATTCTCAGATCCCCTTTGTGTGTGTTAAAGATAAAATTCTGTTACTACAATAATCTTTTTTCCAGTTACATACTAAGTGCAAACATTTCCCAGTCCACAAACAGGCCATCTCTCTTACACAAACACACACTTTCCCTCTCCGGCAGACATGGAGTCGCTGCCGTCGATCCAGAGCCTGCAGATGGCGCTACTTAACGACACCGAGAGCGAGGAGGAGCTACTGAGCGTCCTATCACACCTCTTAGTCTGCGCTATTGAGGACCCAGGCATTCCCTCCTCGCAGCGTCACACCACCATCCTCGGGCAGACCCTCAACCGCGCCGACATCACCCACGCTAATATATCCGAAATCCTACGAGTCTACCTCAACGCGAACGCCATGGGGGAGGTCCGCGTCATCCACGGCCTCATGGGAACGGAGAAAGAGCGACGCGAGAACCCGAAGAAGGGACAGGAGTGGGACGCGAGACTGGCGGAAATGGACGCGTATAAGATGGGTCAGTGGTTGGTGGTGATGCCGTTCCTGGCGCTCAACCCGACGCAGAAGAGCGAGATCGTGGCGTACGTGTGCAATGAGCTCCTGCAGAACAAGGCGGTGGTGCGGCAGATTGAAGACTCGCTTGACCGCCACAACGGACTCAAGACGGAGAAGTGGAAGCTGGACGCGCGGATCAGGAAGTGAGTTTTTTTATTTTATTTTATTTTATTTATTTATTTATTTATTTTACAGTGGAGGAAACAGTTCAAGGGCAAAAAAAAAAAGTAACAATTATGGAGAAAAAAAGTTTGGGGTTTGTTTATTTGTTTTGTGGACTTGTTTTTCTTCCTTTAATTGTCTTCATCATTTTCTTGTCTTCTCTATTGTCTTGTTTTCTTCATTGGTTTGTTTGTTTATTTGTTTTGTTTGCTGACTTGTTTTTCTTCCTTTAATTGTCTGCATAATTTTTTTGTCTTTTCTATTGTGTTGTTTTCTTCATTGGTTTGTTTGTTTGTTTATTTTGTTTATTTATTTTTCTTCCTTTAATTGTCTTCATAATTTTCTTGTCTTTTCCATTCTCTTGTTTTCTTCATTTTCTTGTTTTGTCTTCATTCTGTTCTCATTTTCACTCTTGTCTTCTTCCCTTGTCTTCTTCACCCCCTCCTCCCCTCCCTCATCTATCCTTGCCTTCTTCATCCTATTTTCTTCTTTTACTTTTCTTCATCTCTTTGTCTTGTCTTCTTCCCTTGTCTTAACCCCCTCCCTTCCCTCACCTAACCTTGCCTTCTTCATCCTATTTTCTTCTACTTTTCCTCATCCTCTCGTCTTCACTCTCTTGTCTTCTTCACCCCCCTCCTCCCCTCCCTCACCTAACCTTGCCTTCTTCATCCTATTTTCTTCTACATTTCTTCATCCTCTTGTCTGCATCTCCTTGTCTTCTATACTCTCTTGTTTTCTTCCTCCCTTCTTCACCCCCTCACTTTTCACCCCTCCCCTTCTTCACTCTCTTGTCTTCACCCCCCCTTGTCTTCTCACCCCTCACCTCCCTCACCTAACCATGCCCCTCACCCCTTCCCTTCCCCCCAGACTAAGGATGAGCGTGGCGCGTAAGAGGATCTACAACGCTGCGATGCGCTCCATGATGGAACACCGCGGTGGCGAGGACTCCAACATGTCCAGCGTGTCCTCCTGTCACGGCGGCGACCACGACAAGACCGACGCCAAGAAGGACAAGGACGAGGACAAGCTGGAGGAGGACGAGGAGGACGAGGAGAACGAGAGCGGGAATGACAGCGAGAACAACCTGGAGGAGATCCCCGACGAGGTGCGTGTGTGTGCATGTGTGTGTGTTTATTCGTATAGTTAACTGTGTGTGATCTGTTTGTGTGTGCGTTTGGGGATATGAAGGAAAAAGATGTTAGGTTATCCATTATCGTCAGTGTGAAGATAATTTGTAAGGATACGTAATTTGTAACGATAGTTCATTCAGGTGATTTTTCCAGGTAACTTATGTAGGTAATTTGCAAAGGCGATATGTGTGAATGTCTTTGCTCCCTTCACACGATAATAAGGGTAATAATAATAGTGTTCTTGGATATGAATGTTAAGGTCGTCATGCTTTATCATTGACCGTAAACTCCTGCACTCTTCTTGGGGTCGAACTTGCGATGATCCTCTTCCATCTTGCTCAGTCCAGTACTAATCCTTCCTCTATTTCCAACACTTCTATTATTGTCAACCATAAACTCCTGCACTCTTGTCAACCATAAACTCCTGCACTCTTGTCAACCATAAACTCCTGCACTATTGCCAACCATAAACTCATGCACTATTGTCAACCATAAACTCATGCACTATTGTCAACCATAAACTCATGCACTATTGTCAACCATAAACTCATGCACTATTGTCAACCATAAACTCATGCACTATTGTCAACCATAAACTCATGCACTATTGTCAACCATAAACTCATGCACTATTGTCAACCATAAACTCATGCACTATTGTCAACCATAAACTCATGCACTATTGTCAACCATAAACTCATGCACTATTGTCAACCATAAACTCATGCACTATTGTCAACCATAAACTCCTGCACTATTGCCAACCATAAACTCATGCACTATTGTCAACCATAAACTCATGCACTATTGTCAACCATAAACTCATGCACTATTGTCAACCATAAACTCATGCACTATTGTCAACCATAAACTCATGCACTATTGTCAACCATAAACTCATGCACTATTGCCAACCATAAACTCATGCACTATTGTCAACCATAAACTCATGCACTATTGCCAACCATAAACTCATGCACTATTGTCAACCATAAACTCATGCACTATTGCCAACCATAAACTCATGCACTATTGTCAACCATAAACTCATGCACTATTGTCAACCATAAACTCATGCACTATTGTCAACCATAAACTCATGCACTATTGCCAACCATAAACTCATGCACTATTGTCAACCATAAACTCCTGCACTCTTGTCAACCATAAACTCATGCACTATTGTCAACCATAAACTCATGCACTATTGTCAACCATAAACTCATGCACTATTGTCAACCATAAACTCATGCACTATTGTCAACCATAAACTCATGCACTATTGTCAACCATAAACTCATGCACTATTGTCAACCATAAACTCATGCACTATTGTCAACCATAAACTCATGCACTATTGTCAACCATAAACTCATGCACTATTGTCAACCATAAACTCATGCACTATTGTCAACCATAAACTCATGCACTATTGCCAACCATAAACTCATGCACTATTGTCAACCATAAACTCATGCACTATTGTCAACCATAAACTCATGCACTATTGTCAACCATAAACTCATGCACTATTGCCAACCATAAACTCATGCACTATTGTCAACCATAAACTCATGCACTATTGCCAACCATAAACTCATGCACTATTGTCAACCATAAACTCATGCACTGTCAACCATAAACTCATTCACTATTGACAACCATAAACTCATGCACTATTGTCAACCATAAACTCATGCACTATTGTCAACCATAAACTCATGCACTATTGTCAACCATAAACTCATGCACTATTGTCAACCATAAACTCATGCACTATTGTCAACCATAAACTCATGCACTATTGTCAACCATAAACTCATGCACTATTGTCAACCATAAACTCATGCACTATTGTCAACCATAAACTCATGCACTATTGTCAACCATAAACTCATGCACTATTGTCAACCATAAACTCATGCACTATTGTCAACCATAAACTCATGCACTATTGTCAACCATAAACTCATGCACTATTGTCAACCATAAACTCATGCACTATTGTCAACCATAAACTCATGCACTATTGTCAACCATAAACTCATGCACTATTGACAACCATAAACTCATGCACTATTGTCAACCATAAACTCATGCACTATTGTCAACCATAAACTCATGCACTATTGTCAACCATAAACTCATGCACTATTGTCAACCATAAACTCATGCACTATTGTCAACCATAAACTCATGCACTATTGCCAACCATAAACTCATGCACTATTGTCAACCATAAACTCATGCACTATTGTCAACCATAAACTCATGCACTATTGTCAACCATAAACTCATGCACTATTGTCAACCATAAACTCATGCACTATTGTCAACCATAAACTCATGCACTATTGTCAACCATAAACTCATGCACTATTGTCAACCATAAACTCATGCACTATTGTCAACCATAAACTCATGCACTATTGTCAACCATAAACTCATGCACTATTGTCAACCATAAACTCATGCACTATTGTCAACCATAAACTCATGCACTATTGTCAACCATAAACTCATGCACTATTGTCAACCATAAACTCATGCACTATTGCCAACCATAAACTCATGCACTATTGTCAACCATAAACTCATGCACTATTGTCAACCATAAACTCATGCACTATTGTCAACCATAAACTCATGCACTATTGTCAACCATAAACTCATGCACTATTGTCAACCATAAACTCATGCACTATTGCCAACCATAAACTCATGCACTATTGCCAACCATAAACTCATGCACTATTGCCAACCATAAACTCATGCACTATTGTCAACCATAAACTCATGCACTATTGTCAACCATAAACTCATGCACTATTGTCAACCATAAACTCATGCACTATTGCCAACCATAAACTCATGCACTATTGCCAACCATAAACTCATGCACTATTGTCAACCATAAACTCATGCACTATTGTCAACCATAAACTCATGCACTATTGTCAACCATAAACTCATGCACTATTGCCAACCATAAACTCATGCACTATTGCCAACCATAAACTCATGCACTATTGTCAACCATAAACTCATGCACTATTGTCAACCATAAACTCATGCACTATTGCCAACCATAAACTCATGCACTATTGCCAACCATAAACTCATGCACTATTGCCAACCATAAACTCATGCACTATTGTCAACCATAAACTCATGCACTATTGTCAACCATAAACTCATGCACTATTGCCAACCATAAACTCATGCACTATTGCCAACCATAAACTCATGCACTATTGTCAACCATAAACTCATGCACTATTGCCAACCATAAACTCATGCACTATTGTCAACCATAAACTCATGCACTATTGTCAACCATAAACTCATGCACTATTGTCAACCATAAACTCATGCACTATTGTCAACCATAAACTCATGCACTATTGTCAACCATAAACTCATGCACTATTGTCAACCATAAACTCATGCACTATTGTCAACCATAAACTCATGCACTATTGTCAACCATAAACTCATGCACTATTGTCAACCATAAACTCATGCACTATTGTCAACCATAAACTCATAACTCATGCACTATTGTCAACCATAAACTCATGCACTATTGTCAACCATAAACTCATGCACTATTGTCAACCATAAACTCATGCACTATTGTCAACCATAAACTCATGCACTATTGTCAACCATAAACTCATGCACTATTGTCAACCATAAACTCATGCACTATTGTCAACCATAAACTCATGCACTATTGTCAACCATAAACTCATGCACTATTGTCAACCATAAACTCATGCACTATTGTCAACCATAAACTCATGCACTATTGCCAACCATAAACTCATGCACTATTGTCAACCATAAACTCATGCACTATTGTCAACCATAAACTCATGCACTATTGTCAACCATAAACTCATGCACTATTGTCAACCATAAACTCATGCACTGTGCCAACCATAAACTCATGCACTATTGTCAACCATAAACTCATGCACTATTGTCAACCATAAACTCATGCACTATTGTCAACCATTGTCAACTATAAACTCATGCACTATTGCCAACCATAAACTCATGCACTATTGTCAACCATAAACTCATGCACTATTGTCAACCATAAACTCATGCACTATTGTCAACCATAAACTCATGCACTATTGTCAACCATAAACTCATGCACTATTGTCAACCATAAACTCATGCACTATTGTCAACCATAAACTCATGCACTATTGTCAACCATAAACTCATGCACTATTGTCAACCATAAACTCATGCACTATTGTCAACCATAAACTCATGCACTATTGTCAACCATAAACTCATGCACTATTGTCAACCATAAACTCATGCACTATTGTCAACCATAAACTCCTGCACTCTTGTCAACCATAAACTCATGCACTATTGTCAACCATAAACTCATGCACTATTGTCAACCATAAACTCATGCACTATTGTCAACCATAAACTCATGCACTATTGTCAACCATAAACTCATGCACTATTGCCAACCATAAACTCATGCACTATTGTCAACCATAAACTCATGCACTATTGTCAACCATAAACTCATGCACTATTGTCAACCATAAACTCATGCACTATTGTCAACCATAAACTCTCGCATTAACATCAATCCAAAGCTAACTGTTCATGTCCTCCTCCTCCTCCTTCCTCCTCCTAACTTCCCCCTCCTTCCTCCTCCTCCTTCCCCCTCCATCCTCCTCCTCTTTACCCATCTTCACCCTCTCCTTCCCTCCTTTCCTCTCTCCTTCCATCCCCTTCTTTTCCTACCCACCTACCAGTATCTCTCCCCCTATCTTCACCCTCTTCTTCTTCCCTTTCTTCCTCCTTCCATCCCCTCATCTTCCTCCCACCTACCATTCTCTCCTCCCTCCCCCATCTTCACCCTCTCCTTCCCTCTTCCCTCCCCTGCATCTTCCTACCAACCTACCACTCTTTCTCTTCTCCCTGCATTATCATCACCCTGAAGCTGACTGTTGCCTTTCTTCAGGAGGACGACAAGAGGCTGAACGCAGACGACGCCTCCAAGACACTGGACATCCTGCAGCGCCAGATGAACCAGGTGCGGCAAGACTTGTTTGAGACGGCCCAGCAGGTGCGTGGCTTCAACTGCGGCCAGGACAGGTACCAGGTGAGTGTGTGTGCCGGACTCGTTAGCGGATTTTACCTTGTCCTCTTTTGCCGTTTTTTTCTTTTTCCTGTTTTTTAATGTTTATTTTTTATTTTTTGGGGTTTGATTTTTCTGGGTTTATTATTTTTTGTTGTTTTTTTAGATCCTGTTTTTTTCTGTTTATATTTTTTGTTGTTTTTTTAGATCCTGTTTTTTTCTTTTAATATTTTTTGTTGTTTTTTTAGATCCTGTTTTTTTTCTTTTAATATTGTTTGTTGTTTTTTTAGATCCTGTTTTTTTCTTTTAATATTTTTTGTTGTTTTTTTAGATCCTGTTTTTTTTCTTTTTATACATTTTCTGTCATTTGCTCAAGTTTGTTTAGTCAAGTTTTATGACTTTCTTGTTTGTTTGTTTTCCTTGTTTTGTTGTTTTTCTTTATTTGCTTTTTTATTTTTCCCATTTTTCAAGCTATTTTTTTTTATTTTTTTTATTTATTTATTTTTTTTTTTTTTAACCAGCTTAGTTTTTGTGATTATCTGTTTTCATTTTTTCCGGCTAAGTGTTTTTTCTGTGTTGGTTGTGGTTATTTTTTTGTTTTTTGAAGATTATTTTATTTATTTATTTTTTTCAATATCTTGTCTTTTTTTTATTACCCGAGTTTTGTGTATTTTTTTGTGATTGTTTTTATTTATTTATTATTTTTTTAGTAGGCTTTTCTATTTTCCTCATTTTTCAAACATGATATTTTTCTTTCGATATATTTTCTGTCCTCTTTTTTTTATTACCTGAGTTTTGTGTATTTTTTTGTGATTGTTTTTATTTATTTATTATTTTTTTAGTAGGCTTTTTTATTTTCCTCATTTTTCAAACATGATATTTTTCTTTCGATATATTTTCTGTCCTCTTCTTGTCACCTGAGTCTTTTATTCTTTGGGTTTGTTTTTCTTTTTTTGTTTCAGTTTATTTTTTTTGTTTTCTAAGATGGTGTTTTCTCCTTTAATAACCTTTGTATCGTTAGCTTTTAATACGAGGGTGGATGTTCTTATTCCACATTGTCACCTGATCCATCTTCCCCTCCACCACCACCACCCCTCACCCACACCTCCACCCCTCACCCACACCACCACCCCTCACCTACACCACCACCCCTCACCCACACCTCCACCACCCCTCACCCACACCACCACCCCTCACCCACATCTCCACCACCCCTCACCCACACCACCACCCCTCACCCACACCTCCACCACCCCTCACCCACACCTCCCCCCTCAGAGGACCATGTGGGTGCTGCCTCACGCCGGGGGCCCCTTCCTGGAGGGCCTCTCGTCCTGCGACTACACGGGGCGGGACCACTTCCCCCTCACCATCCCCTCCTCCGCCTCCAAGGCCGGCCTCACGCAAGAGGAGCTGGAGGAGAGGCTGGCAGCGGCACGGGAGGAGAAGGAGCGGAAGGCCAAGGAGGAACAGGAGGCCAAGGTGGAGGTGAAGGAGGAGGCGGAGGTGAAGGAGGAGAAGGTGGAGGTGAAGACTGAAGTGGAGGTGAAGACGGAGAAGGAGGAGGAGGAGGGTAAGGAGGGCGAGGGCGTGGACGTGAAGCCTCCCGCCGCGCCCCTCCTGCAGGTGAAGAAGGAGGAGGAGCTGAAGGAGGAGGCGGAGGAGAGCGACGTCCCGGAGATCCCCAAGCGCGGGGCGGGGCGGGGCGAGGACAGGGTGCGGGATGACTCGCGTGCCCCGTCAGGCCAGAATGGCATCATGGAGAACAGGGAGGCCATGAGCAGCGCCATCGCCGACCTCTACCCCCCCATGCTGGGTTCCAACCTCAGCCCCTACCTGGTGAACGGCCTCAAGGAGACGCCCCCGCCGCCCCCCAACGCCGGGGAGGGCATCGACCCCAACCTGCTGGCCCTGGGTCTGGGCCTGGTGCCCGGCCAGTACCTGCGGCCCGAGCATGTGGCCCAGCGGGAGAAGCTGGCCTTCAGCCTGCTGCCACGCACCCCCTGTGATGTGTCCACCATGGAGGCCCTGCCCAGCGGTCACACCCCACACGGTACCCCGCGGGGCTCCCCCAGAGAGGCCTCCCCCTGCCCCAGGTACAATGGTCCCCACAGCCCCATGCCAGGCACCCCCCACGGCCCCAGCAGCACGCCCGGCCCCCCCGCCACCCCAGCAACCCCACTCAACACTCCACTAGCAGTCAGCACCCCCAAGCCCCCCGCCCCACCCCCTGCCACGCCAGGCACCAATACCATGGAGGTCAGCGCTGGCCAAGAGGTTAACGCCACCCCTAGCGTGACTGCCACCCCAGACCAAGCCTCAGCCACCCCAGGGAACACCACCGCTGATGCCACCAACACCACGGACCTCACTGCCACCCCAGGAGGGCTGCCAGCCACCCCGGCCCCCGGCACAACCCCCTCAGACGCTGCGTTGGCCAACACCCCCGGCGGCGGCATCCAGTCCCTGCCACACAAGGAGCTGCTGGAACGCCTGCACCAGACGGCTGAGGCGCTGCCCATCCCCGACGGTGAGTGTGGGGGGCAGTGGAAGGAGGGGGCAGGGGTTCACAGGGGGTAGGAAGGGGCAGGGGTTCACAATGAGATAGGAAGGGGCAGGGATAGAGTGGATATAACAGGGTGATAGTGAAAGCAGAGAGGGGGGGAGGAAGGAGCAGGGGTTTACAGGGGAAGACAGGGGGGTAGGAAGGGGTAGGGGAGGATAGCAAGTGGCAGGGGTGAACAGGGAAAGGAAGGGGATGGAGGAAGGGGCAGGGGTTCACGGGGGAAGACAGGGGGCGTAGGAAGGGACAGGGAAGGACAAGAAGACAGGGGAAGACAGTGGGGAAGGGGGGGAAAGGGAAAGAAAGGGAGAGAAAGATGGAACAGGGAAGGACAGGAAGACAGGGAATAACAGGGAGGAGGGGGGAAAGGAGCAGGGAAGGGTGGGCAGGGAAATAAAGGGAGGGGAAGAAGGGGCAGGGAAAGAAAGGCAGGGGACGAAAGGGCAGGGACTGGTGGGCAGGGAAAGAAAGGCAGGGGACGAAAGGGCAGGGAATGGTGGGCTGGGAAATATGGGGCAGGGAAAGAAAGGGAGGGGACGAAAGGGGTAGGGAATGGTGTTAGATACCCACATGACTTCGCTCTTAGATATTCAACAAGACGTCTTTGATATTTAAGTTACCAGTGTCTCTGTCCCCACCCCAGAGTACAAGACGGGCTGGTGGCACCTCGGCGACATGGACCAGCTGAAGGAGATGATCGGCGCGCTGAACGAGAGGGGCGTGCGCGAGAGGGAGCTCAAGAGGTTCATCGAGAAGAACTTTTCCATCGTGAAGAACGCTATATCGAAGGTGAGTCCCGGCAGATACAGAGATACACACACACACATACACACACACAGACTTGATAACACACACACACACACAGACTTGATAACACACACACACACACACAGACTTGATAACACACACACACACACATACAGACATAAACTCAATTATATATACACACACATACTCAGACATACACACAAATTTAATCACACATACACACACACACACACACACACACACACACACACACACACACACACACACAGATGCACACAGACACTTATGCAGACTTGATTGATAGTGAACATCCTCGCATTAACATATCACTCACACTCCCTTATTCTGGCAAAGGTATATTGTTTTTCCTTCATGTTGTTCATCCTCCTCTACCAAACAAAAGTAAATAAATGAATAAAAAGATGTCGTTAACTTAGAAGCCCTCCGCAGTCCTTCCTTAGCCTCACTACTACTTAATGCAATAAACAGTAACAGTAATTGACCTCCCTTTCGGCCACCTCTTTTGATTGTTTTTGTCGGAGCAGCGAGCAGCGGGCTTTTCTTTATTATTGTTTCCTTTTTTTGTGCCCTTGAGCTGTCTCCTTTGTTGTAAAAAAAAAAAAAGTACGTCATTCTCCTTATTATTACTGCATTTATCATCACCATCATCACCACTAACACTTATTTTCATTGTGTTAAGTAAAGTTGCATTCCCCTTCTCTGCATATGAAGATGAGCAGGACGAAAACTCGGAAAATTTACACCAATTCGGACAAAAAACTGACCGTCGTAACCTGTCCTCCGATACCCCAGAGAGAGAGAGAGAGAGAGAGAGAGAGAGAGAGACTTAATAACATACGCACATACATACAGACTTAGTATCAGACATACACACAAATTTAATGACATACACGCACACACAGATGTACACACAGACTCAGTAACATACATATAGACACGTACACAGAGAGAGAGAGAGAGAGAGAGAGAGAGAGAGAGAGAGAGAGAGAGAGAGACTTAATAACATACGCACATACATACAGACTTAATTTCAGACATACACACAAATTTAATGACATACACGCACACACATAGACGTACACACAGACTCAGAAACATACATATAGACACGTACACAGAGAGAGAGAGAGAGAGAGAGAGAGAGAGAGAGAGAGAGAGAGAGAGAGAGAGAGAGACGGTCGCAAAAAGTAAACCAATTGGGACGATACAGAAATTTGTTCGTTTGAGTTTTAACAAGTTGAAAGTAAATTCCCCACCCCACAACAACAGTCAGCTGCCATCTTCAAATGTGTTCATGTACTAGTCAGTCAGTCAGTCAGCCAGTCATTCAGTTAGTCAGCCATTTAGTTAGTCACTTAGGCAATCATTAAATAACTAGTCAGTCATTTGGTAAGTCAGTAAGTCAGCATTAACCCTTTCCTTGCGTGTGGTGCGGACGCGACTATCCCCCAGGCACAGTCAGGCAGCCCAATGGGGGGTGTCTTTTAACCTCTGTATCTCAAAATTATTCATCACAGCTAAAAACCAAAAACACCACTGGAAAGAGGAGGTCCAGATCTATAGGAGTCGGCTATGTATGCCTCTCTTGCGAACGTACATGCACGTTCAGGGAGTGTTGAATGTTAACACTTACGTCGGTGCGTGCAGGATGATCAGCCATATTGAGAGAACTGCAGACATCTCTCCTTCAGATTCTGGCAAGGGAGTATTGCCAACTGCAATATTTACAACTATTTGGTCAAAGAATCAGTCAGGTGATAGCTGAAGCTATGTAAAAATGCCGCTATATTGGGCAAGAACATCCACCAGTTACTCGTCCGTAGATTTGCCGCGCTGGGCTGATATGATTTTCCACCAAATTTAGTGAAGAACCCACTCAATTGGCAATCCTGTGTTGTGAGAATTAGTGTTGGAACACACTCATATGCGGGAGATTTGAGTGCGGCTGGAGCTTGCAGTGAGCGTTTAGCACCACCAGCAAATACGCCTAACGCTCGCTGCAAGCGTTTAGCAATGAAAGGGTTAAGGGATCTGTAATGGCAGTGTGAGGTCAGGTTAGGTCACGTTAGGTTAGCTTAGATGAGGTCTAGTTAGATTAAATTGAGCTAGGATACATTAGGTTAGTTTAGCTGTAGTTAGTTTCAGGTAGGTTTTGTTAGGTCATGTTAGATCTGGTTAGCTCTCAATAGTCTAGGTCAGGGTTAGGTTTAGTTAGGTTCAGGTGGTTTTGTTAGGTCACCATAGGTCTGGTTAGCTCTTGTTAGGTTACATTAGTTTAGGTCAGGTCTAGTTAGGTCAATTTAGCGTATAAGAGACATGGTTCTAACATTACCTGAGTGCTGGTGCTCCTCCTCCCCTCAGCGCACCCACAAAAACAAACTGGCTCTGGTGGCTCCCGTGAGTACCATAGAGCACTGTTGCCAGATTGTCGTACTCAGAGCACAGTATTTACCGGTGTCTGACGCCTGACTATTGCCAAGAAACAGCAGGATCTAACTCTTTTAACGATAACTATAAATGAGTTTCGTTACTGGAGCCCAGAAGACAGTTTTGTGGTAGGAAGTCGGGAAATACAAGCAGCTGAGTACGACAATCAAGTTCCAGATTGTCGTACTCAGAGCATAGTATTTACCTGTTTCTGACGCCTGACTATTGCCAAGAAACAGCAGGATCTAACTCTTTTAACGATAACTATAAATGAGTTTTGTTACTGGAGCCCAGAAGACGGTTTTGTGGTAGGAAGTCGGGAAATATAAGCGGCTGAGTACGACAATCTTGCAACGTTGCCATAGAGAGAGAGAGAAAGGGAGAGAATGAGAGTGAGCGAGAGTGAGAGAGAGACAAAGCTAGCATGAGGACTGACGCACACACACGCTGCATTCCTCCTTCGCTCTGCCTGTTATTTCCTCACATGACTCTTTTTATGCATCTTGGCCTCACATACACCACCTCAGCTTACAGGAGGAGGAGGAGGAGGGGCCAGAGCTCAGCATGGTGTAGGCTAGCATAATATAGCATAGCGTAGTATAGCATAGACTAGAGTAGCAATGACCGTCCGTGTACAGTGAGGTAGCCAATGATTTACCTGTCCTTGCTGTTGCCCTGAAGTGTCTAGCTCTAGTGCTGTGTATAGCGTAGAGTCGCCCCTCAGCCACACACAGACATCGCTGGCTGAGTGTGTATAATGTTCCTGTTTTATTCTTGGGTTTTGAAGAGAAGTAGAAAAGTATTGACAGAAAAAATGGCAGCATTGGACAAGCTTCCCTTTTCATTTGTGGATTTTTCAAAAGAAGTAGGAAAGTATTGAAATAGAAAAAAAGTGATATTGGACGAGCTTCCTTGAGGGAACGCTGTACTGCCACTGCCTACCTGTTGGGCCGGGCAGGTCAAGAGTAAATTATTTTGTGTGCCAGCCTCGTGTCATCAGCCGTGCTTGTGGGGACAGTGTTTGACCCGGGAGTTTCAGGGAGAGGAGCAACACCAGCAGCACGTTATGTAATCACTGTAAAATCCTGTTGTGTAATAATCAGAACCATGACACGAGACCGGCCATTAATGTAAGCCTTGTCTTGGCCATGTCAGGCAGGAATAAGCACTTCTACGTTAATCTTACCTAGGCTAAGCTAAGCAAGTCAACACCTTCCCTTCCTCCCCCACAGATTGACGCCGACGCCACCAACCTGGAGACCGACCCAGAGGAGGCCGCCAAGGTGGTGTACGATGAGTTTGGGACGCCAGTGGCCGATCAGCCGCAGCACTGGCTCCCGGACGTGGCGCTGAGGGTGGACTTTGCCATCCTGGACTCTGTCTACGCCATGGAGGAGAAGATCACCAACGCCTCCATGCAGAGTAAGGTGAGTGAGGAGGGATGGAGAGGTGGAGGAGAAGGTGGAGGAGAGAGGAAGAGGCATAAGGGACAAAGCACACACACACACACACACACACACACACACACACACACACACACACACACACACACACATCCCAGAATCCCCCATCAACACCCTCACCCATCACCCGTCTTTTGCACCCCAGAGTTGGCGGCTGAACGACAACGGGGAGCGCCAGGTGGGTGAGTTCCGCGCATCATGCCTGGAGCCGACGGATGAGGGGGACAGCCGCCTCAACCCCATACACATCGGAAGGGACCGGCTGTTGGCGCTGGAAGAAGGAATTGAGCGACGGTACCTCAAGCCGCCCCTCGGTAAGTTGTGTGTGTGTGTGTTTGTGTGTTTCTCTCTCTCGCTCTCTTTCTGTCTGTCTTATTTTATTTGTGTGTTTTTCATTTTTAACTTGGTATGTTGTGTGTGTGTGTGTGTGTGTGTGTGTTTCTCTCTATCTGTCTTTCTATCTATCTATCTTGTTATTCTTATCTATTTTATTATTTTTATTTGTTTTCCTTTTCTATCCTTTCCTCTTTATCTCTATTTCAGTATTTTTATTTGATTTTCCTTTCTATTCCGTCTTCTTTCACCTCATCACTCATTTGTTTTCCTTTTCTAGCCCTTCCATTTTTATCTTCACTCCATTATTCTTATTTCTTGTCCTCTTCTATCTCTCCCTCTTTTGTCACCACTCCTCCTCTTCCTCCTTCTCTATCAAACCATCAACTCACTCACACCTCTTCTTCACCCCTAAAAACAGGCGTACCAGTGAACCCCAAGAATGACCAAGCCCCAGACACCAAGGAGGTACCCAAGGGCCTGCAGGTGTGGCGGGAGGCGGTGGGCAAGGCGGAGACGGCGGCCCAGCTGGCGATGTGCACCTATATGCTGGAGACAGCCGTGGCGTGGGACAAGAGCATCATGAAGGCATACTGTCAGTTCTGCCACAGCGGGGACCACGAGGAGAAGCTGCTGCTGTGTGACGGGTGTGACAAGGGCTACCACACACACTGCTTCAAGCCTCCCATGAACAACATTCCCGACGGAGACTGGTACTGCTACGAGTGCGTCAACAAGTTCAGCGACACGGCCCAGCGGCACTGCCTGGTGTGTGGAGGCACCGAGGGCCGCACGCTGGTCCACTGCTCCGTGTGTCCCCGCGCCTACCACACCACCTGCATCACGCCAAACTTGAATAAGGTATGCATGCACGCACTTATATTATTTTTTACACACACACACACACACACACACACACACACACTCACACACACTCAAGTTTTTCCTGTAGGAGCATTGCTGTGGACATTTTATATTTTTTACTTGTTTTGTGTTTGCCCGTTACCTTGAAGAATGAAAACACACCAAAGACTCTTACTGTAAACTCAACCCATCCTCCGGCACACAACCCCTCCCCCACCTCACCCCTGACCACGCCTCCCCCACACAGGTGCCCCGGAACAAGTGGGTCTGCCCCGCCTGCACCAGTAAGAGTCCGCGGGGTCGCCGAGGTCGTGCCAAGAAGGTGAGTGAGAGCAACGCCTCCGCCCCGCCCCCTGACCCGCCCCCCGACGCCGTGGATGAGCCCCAGGGAGCCGTGTCACCCGCCGTCTCCAAGAAGGACCGCGCCAATAAGAAGGTGATGACCCGACGTGACCTGACTTGATTGACCCGACCTGACCTTACCTGACCTACTGTGTTGTATTGCTGTATTTTCTTTTCTTTTCTCATTTCATCCGTTTTCATTCTCCTTTCATTCTTTTCATTCTCTTTTCACTACTATGACCTGATGACCTGACTTGACCTTACCTGACCTACTGTGTGTGTTGTATTGATGTATTTTCTTTTCTCATTTCATCTGTTTTCATTCTCCTTTTCATTCTTTTCATTCTCTTTCACTAATATGACCTGATGACCTGACTTGACCTTACCTGACCTACTGTGTGTGTGTTGTATTGATGTATTTTCTTTTCTTTTCTCATTTCATCCGTCTTCAATCTCCTTTCATTCTTTTCATTCTCTTTTCACTGCTATGTTCCTCTTTTCAACTTCTCTTCATTCTATTTTCATTCTCTTCTCAAAATGTTCCTCTTTTCATTCTCTTTTCCTTCTCTTTTCATCCTCTTTTCCTTCTTTTTTCATTCTTTTCTCACTACAATCCTTTTCAATTTCTCTTTTCACTCTTTTCATTCCCTCACCTCATTCCTCTTTTCAATTTCTCTTCATTCTCTTTTCATTCTTTTCTCACTACAATCTTTTTCAGTTTCTCTTTTCACTCTTTTCATTCCCTCATCTCATTCCTCTTTTCATTCTTTTCTCACACCATTCCTCTTCTCAATTTCTCTTCATTCTCTTTTCCTTCTCTTTTTCTTCTTTTCATTCTCTTCTCACATCATTCCTCTTTTCCTTCTCTTTTCCTTCTCTTCTCAAAACATTCCTCTTTTCATTCTCTTTTCCTTCTCTTTTCATTCTCTTCTCATTCTCTGCACTCCATCCCTCCTCCTTCTCCTCCTCCTCCTCCTCCTCCTCCTCCTACCCTCACTCACTCCCTAACCCCCTTCCTCCACCCCCCGCAGAAGGAGCAGAAGGACCTCCAGGCGTGCAAGACCATCGTTGGCGAGCTTGAGGTTCACGAAGATGCCTGGCCGTTCCTCCTGCCCGTAAATACCCGCCAGTTTCCCACCTACAAGAAGATCATCCGCCGCCCCATGGACCTCTCCGTCATCAAGAAGAAGCTGGAGGATAATCAGTGAGTGGTGGATTGGTGGTTTGGTTGATTGGTTTG
Organism: Eriocheir sinensis; assembly: GCF_024679095.1. Classification (NCBI taxonomy): domain Eukaryota; kingdom Metazoa; phylum Arthropoda; class Malacostraca; order Decapoda; family Varunidae; genus Eriocheir; species Eriocheir sinensis. The sequence goes on along the minus strand of NC_066569.1, from coordinate 4,778,387 downwards.
TTGTTCTGTTTATGTGTGGTTGGTTGATATTGTGTGTGTGTGTGTTTGTGTGTGTGTTGGAGTGATGTTATGTCTGTTTCTGTGTTTGTGAGAGAAAGATTATTTGGTTGGATAGTTTATGGATTGGTTGATATTGTGTGTGTGTGTGTGTGTGTGTGTGTGTGTGTGTGTGTGTGTGTTATGTCTGTGTGTTTGTTTGTTTGTGTATCAGAGAGAGAGAGAGAGAGAGAGAGAGAGAGAGAGAGAGAGAGAGAGAGAGAAAATTGATACTAATTCTAACTTCTCTTTCCCCTCTTTTTTTTATCTCCTCTCTTCTTCTTCACCACCACCACCACAATCACCACCACCACCACAACCACCATAAAATCACTTCTTACTCACCATTCCTCCTCACCACCACCACCACCACCACCACACTCACCATCACCACCACAATCATAAAATCACCTCCTTACCTTTCTTCTTCACAACCACCACCACCACCACCACTATCATAAAACCACTTCTTCCTCACCACCACCACCACCACACAGGTACAAGTCGCGGGAGGAGTTCTGCGAGGACCTCCGACTCATGTTCAACAACTGTGAGACCTTCAATGAGGACGACTCCCCCGTGGGCAAAGCCGGGCACAATCTGCGATCCTTCTTCGAGACGCGGTGGAACGAGAGCTTCCCCCCTACCTAGACTGCCCCCCACCCCCCCACTCAGAACTTCCCCCGACTTAGGCTGCCCCCCACCCCCCACCCAGAACTTCCCCCAACTTAGGCTGCCCCCCTCATCCCCCCACCCAGAACTTCCCCCCGACTTAGGCTGCCCCCTCACCCGCCAAATGCCCCCTACCCCCGACCCCTCACCCATCACCTGGTTCTTTCACCCTATACCCATTCTAAGTGCCCCCACCATAGCCCAGTTTTTTTGAGAAGGGTTAGAATGAGAATTTTCACCTCCCTTCACCTTCTCCTTTCCCTCCTCCTCTTCCTTCTCCTCTTCCTTCTTCCTCTGTCCATTACCTGTTCTGTCCAGCCGTCCCTCCTCCTCCTCCTCCTCCTTCCTCCATTTCTTACCTGTTCTTTCCAATCCTACCTCCTCCTCCTCCTCCTCCTCCTTCCTCCTCCTTCCTCCATTCCTTCCTTGTTCTTTCCACTCCTCCTCCTCCTCCTCCTCCTTCCCTTTCTCCTCCGCCTTCCCCCATTCCTTCCCTGTTCTCTCCACCTCTACCTCCTCCTCCTCCTCCTTCTCCTTCCTCCATTTCTTTCCTGTTCTTTCCACTCCTGCCTCCTCCTCCTCCTCCTCCTCTTTCCTCTCCTCCTTCCTCCATTCCTTCCCTGTTCTGTCCACCCCTACCTCCTCCTTCTCTTTCTCCTCCTCCTTCCTCCATTCCTTCCCTGTTCTCTCCACCCCTACCTCCTCCTCCTCCTCCTCTTCCTCTCCTTCCCCACCTCCTCCCGTTCCTTCCCTGTCCTATCCACCCCTACCTCCTCCTCCATCTCCTCCTTCTCCTCCTCCCCCTTCCCCCCTCTATGTCCTCCTCCTCCTCTTCCTCACCCCTCCCTTCCCTCCCACCCCAAGAAGTAGTGAACCAGTTCTAATGGCGGCAAAATATCTCAGTTCGTAAATTCATCCGTGATTTTTATGGGTGACTTTCGTAAACAAGGCATTAGGGAGTGTGTGTGTGAGGGAGGGCTGACTGACCAACACATACACACACACACACACACACACACACACACACACGCAGACACACATGTACGTAACTTTCCCAATGTGTGTGTGTATATGTGTGTGTTTGTGTATGTGTGCATGTGTGTGTGTTTGGTTGGCTCTCCCCTTCCACCCCACTCCCCTTCCTCCCCAACCACCGCCGACGCAAGATATGTGAAGAGACACTGACCCTTCTGTGTTTGTGCGTGTGTTGGGGTGAGAAATATTTTAGTCTTCGTCGAAAACGTAAACAAAAGACGGAAAATGGAAAGAACGGAAACGGGATGAATGAACGGAAGTCGGAAATGGAAGAAGCGAATGAGAGAATTGGGAAACAGTGGAACAGAAGAAATTAAATTGAGAGATAGTAAAATGTAAACAAAAACAAACGACAGAAAATGGGAAAAACAGAAACGTAATGAATGAACGGAAGTCGGACACGGAACAAGCGAAAGAGAGAATTGGGAAACAGTGGAACGGAAGAAATGAAATAGAAAGAGAGATAGGAAAATATGATGAAGGGAAACAAGAAGAAAGAAAGTATGTATATATTGAAGAAAGAAGTATAAGAAAAAAGAAGAAAAAGGGAAGTATTTATTGAAGAAGTCTTGTATGAAAGGACGCTCAGGAAGAAGAAAGAGATAGAAGAGAGAATTAGAAAACTGTGATGTAAAGGGAAGAGGAAAATGAAGTGTATTTGAGTCTACTGATGGAATAGAAGAAACTGAGATGAAAGAAATAATGAGGAAATAGAAGAAAATGAAGTGATGAAAGAAATGAGGAAAGAATTGAAGTGATAAAAATTAATAATAGAGTGAATGAGAGAGAGAGAGAGCAAAAAAAACAGAAAATAAGAGGAAAATAAGGAATAAAAAATGAAAGTGAAGGAAATAAGAAAAAGAATGGAGAGGAGGAAAAAAAAGAAAATAAAGGATAAGAAATGAGATAAAGAAATGGAAGAGAGGGACAAAGTGTGAGAGAGAGAGAGAGAGAGAGAGAGAGAGAGAGAGAAACACACATTCCCAAAACGGACTAAGGGGAACAGACCTACTTTCTCTCTCTCTCTCTCTCTCTCTCTCTCTTTTACTTAATATACGATGAAAGAAAAAAAAGGAAAAAATCATCACCGTTGTCTCATCTGAAAATTGACGACGATGGTGCAGGAAAAGAAAAGAAAAGAAGAGAAAAAAATAAACTGTACGCAAGACTCATGGTGCCACACACACACACACACACACACACACACACACACACACACACACACACACACACACACACACACCGAGACCGTTCAGAAAAGTTTGTGCGACGTGAGGGAGAAAAAAAATTACGAGTGAGCGACTTCACGAGGAGGAAGAAAGTAATATTAGCGGAAAAAGTGCGTACGTGCGTTTGTGTGTGTGTGTGTGTGTGTGTGAAAAAATAGGACCTGTGATTGTTATGTACTGTACAGGAACACACACAGTTGTAATATACCTCTTCCTCCTCCTCTTCTTCCTCCTCCTCCTCCTCCTTCTCTTCAACCACTCCATTCCACATCCTAAAGAATTGTGGCATTGTATTTTCCTCTCTCCTCCTCCTCCTCCTCCTCCTCCTTCTCCTCCTCTTCCACAGTTGATATTAGTGAAAAAATAAAAATGCAAGTTGTGTCGATAAAATGTTATGTAAAAATAGGCCTAAGAAGTTTGACCGCAGTTGAAAGAACGGCAGATATTTGACGAGTATTTATGTGTGTGTTTGCGTGTTTGTATCAGAGAGAGAGAGAGAGAGAGAGAGAGAGAGAGAGAGAGAGAGAGAGAGAGAGAGAGAGAGAGAGAGAGAGGGCAGCATTACTATTTCTAAAGCAAACATTCATGACTTTTCACACGCACACACACACACTCTCACAAAATGGTGTCACAATATATATATACTAGCAAAATAAAGAAGAAGAAAGAGGAGGAGAAGGAAGGAAAAAACAAGTAAATATGTATCATAGTAGAATAGAATGGGAGGGGAAGGAAGGAAGGAAGGGAGAGAAAGAAAGAAGATAAACAAAGGGTTGAAAAACTGCATTATCCTCCCATCTCCCTTTGAAGTGGTGTAAAATTCTTTAATCCCTTCCCTCCATCTCTCCCTCTCTCTCTCCCTTCCTCAGCCTCTGTCAGGGATCATTAGGGAGAAAAATGGTGTGTGTGTACGTGTGTGTGTGTGTGTGTACATAGTGACATAGCGAGGGTAGAAAGTCACATTAAACTATTTATTTACATGTAGGGTAGAGGCGAGAGAGAGAGAGAGAGAGAGAGAGAGAGAGAGAGAGAGAGAGAGAGAATCACCTCATCTATTATTGCAGCTCTTTCATAACTTTCTCTCTCTCTCTCTCTCCCTCTCCCTCTCTCTCGGACCTGTCTAGAAAGAATACTCACTTAAGGAAAAATAGACAGACCGGGTTGTGCGAGTGGGATGGTGATGATGGTGGTGATAATGGTGATGATATGTGTGTATGGAGTCACTGTATATTGTGTGGTGATAGAGGAAGAGGAGGAGGAGGAGGAGGAGGAATGCAAGTTATGTGTGTGTTAGATAAATGAGGTCACTGTATATTGTATGGTATTAGAGGAAGAAGAAGAAGAAGAAGAAGAAGGAATGCAAGTTATGTGTGTTAGATGAATGAGGTCACTGTATATTGTATGGTATTAGAGGAAGAAGAGGAAGAGGAAGAGAAGAAGGAATGCAAGTTATGTGTGTTAGATGAATGAAGTTGCTGTATATTTTGTAGCATTAAGAAAAAGAGAAGAGGAGAAAGAGGAGGAGGTATGCAAGTTATATGTATGTGTGTGTGTACGTGTGTGTGAAATCAGGTTCCGTTAGCTTAAGAGAATGGTACGGAAGTCTTTCTCTATATGTAACTCTCCCTCTCCCTCTCCCTCTCTCGTGTCTCGGGTGTCATTCTTAACATTGTCATTATTTTCTTAACTCGTGCGCTTGTGTCTGAGCGATGATGCACAAAGTAGGAGCAATTCTCGCGTCTAATTTATTGGCTGTGTGCCCTCGATACCCCTTACCCCCTCCCCCTTTAACCCCCGACCCTGAACCTTATTTATTACCCATCAGCGTTAGCTCCGAGATCGTCACAACTTTTTTTTTCGTATTTCGCCTACCATTTATTTATTTTTATTTTTTTTTCCATATCGAGAAACACAAATGGTTGACAGTGCAAAGGAGATAGATGCTGGATGGTTAGACAGTAAGATGGTTATGTATGGATTTTTTTTTCTCTTATTTATGGCATTTTTTTTATATACACACAATGGGCGAAATGCAATTGTTCTCTTTAATTCGACTAGTTAGTTTTCTTGGGGTCAAAGTTGCCAAGTACCGCCATATTCTCATCTTTTTCGTCTCGGGTGTCGTGGGCGTAACGGCGGACCATCACGTTCTTCCCTAGTTTTGTATCTCGTGTAACGGAAAGAAATCGATTGTCGCCGATACGACCACACAAGAGAAGGGAAAGTTTGGGAATATGGCAGTACATGGCAACACTGTCCCGAGGAAAAGCCGAGTCTTATTAAATGCAGAGTTACGAGTTACCTTCGTACGTCAGGTCGTGAGTGTCATCTGTGCGTTCTGCCGACACAAAGTTTTGACTCGGCAGATATCGAGAAATCACGTTTTTTTATATATATTTTCGTCTCCGCAGTCTAAGTTATTATCCTCTTTTCACTCACAGGGCACAGAACGAGTATCAAAAAAACACACACAATGATGCAGTAATCGTAATGGATACATAATACTACATAAATAATTATACATACCTAGCGTTGATAATCTTATTAATAGTTAAGTGAAAACATGTTCATTCATTCATTGTTCATCGGAGGGAGAAACGGCGAGTCACAGACGGAGGCAAAGGTTCATTCGTTTGTTTCCCGCACACACCGCTACATTACTACCCCTGCGTTACGACTCCACTCTTCCCTCTTCCCCCACGTGACGGAGGAGAGAACGCGGGTCGCCTCCTGGGCCGCCCGCCTGTATGTATGTGTCATTATTTCATTTATTGTATACAAGAAGAAGTTTCAATCTTTGTACAGCGTCTAGTTCTTAATAAAGTACGTCCAACAGGAGGCTTGCCGGGTTTTATTTCAGTACATATTTTGAAGGTGTGGCATTTATCTACTTCCTCACTTTCTCTAGTATGATGTATCTGTGGTATTATATAGATCTTCACTTGTTTTATCAATCCATTGTATTTGATTTGATTTATTACCAAGCTCAGGTGATATACGGCCGTAGTATTAATCTCCCATATTCCCGTTCCCTTTCCTTCCCTTTCCCTTGGCTGTGAACCGCAGTATTAAGCGTCCCCGGGGGGTTGGGATTGATTAACAGTACCTACAGATGGAATAATAAGTGACTAACCAATTTGATTCATTAAGTGCTTAGTAGTATTAAGTGGTAATTATCCTCTAATTATAATGGGTTAAGTACCAAGTGCTGGTTCTTCAATACATGTGCTTATATAACTAATAGCTGAAGGTTAATTCATATATACGGAAAGGTTGAGCAAGTAAGTATGACTATATAGAATGGAAATTATAAAGCTAGTTAAAATAAATGTTTGTAAGAATGAAATGGATAGAATGTAATATGCTCTTTTTTAAATATATATATATATATATATATATATATATATATATATATATATATATATATATATATATATATATATATATATATATATATATATATATATATAGAACTCCTTACACACACACACACACACACACACAGACACACACACACACTAATAAAGGAAATAATCTACAATGAAGTTACTCAAATAATGTTACCAGACTCAAAAAGGACAGTAAATAATGTAGTGATAGAGTGTGTGTGTGTGTGTGTGTGTGTGTGTGTGTGTGTGTGTGTGTGTGTGTGTGTGTCCTGTCACCCTTTATAATACTTCCGTTAACATATGTAGATAAGAAGGGAAAAGTGTGTGTCAGACTGCCAATATAATCCTTAGAGTGAAGTGCTGATTAGGGTGACTTAAAGTACCGTGGAAGGGAATTTTATTAAGTGTGAGGTGTGGTGGAAGGGCTGGTGTGTGGCAAGGCGTGTGTGGTGTGTTACATGTGGAGAGACCGTATGGGTGTGTGTGCTGATTAGGGTGACATAAAGTACCGTGGAAGGGGATTTTATTAAGTGTGAGGTGTGCTGGAAGGGCTCTGGTGTGTGGCAAGGTGTGTGTGTGGTGTGTCAGAACGTGTGGAGAGGCCGTATAGGAGAGTGCTTTGAGTGAAATGCTGATTGGGGTGGCGTAAAGTACTGTGGAAGGGGATTTTATTAAGTGTGAGGTGTGCTGGAAGGGCTGTGGTGTGTGTGGTGTATCATGTGTGGAAAGCCTGGCGTGAAGAAAGTCCCTCGGGGCGTCATGTTCAGTGTGTTGGCAGCTCGAAAAGTAGCTGTCAGACGATCAGTGGGCAGGTGTGGTGGTTCAGCGAACGAGAGGTGAATGCGTGGAAAATGATCGTGTAGACATGCTAAACTGAAGCACCAACCTTGTTCGAGCAGGTCCGACACCAACACAAATCTCTAGCTGAACCAAGCTCGTCAGCGCCATGCTCGGTCCCCACACTCACCCACTGATCGTGAGACGACTCGGTGCGTGTCCTCAGCGGCTCAGCCCCTGCGCCACCAAGGACTCCCACGTTCTTTATGTTGTAACCAGTCTTTAACCCAAACACTTCTTTTTCGCTCTTTTCCACTGTCCTTTACTACTTTGCCTGCAGCAAGGATGCATAATAAAGCTGCTTTCCGCCTGCGAATGCTTTTTGGGGCCATTGATAATCTTGTGAGACCGCCAAGGAACACACGGGAAACGAACGCTCACGTGCAGTACCTCCCTACACACTTAACTGGGCGCTTTCCCGCTGGGTGGAGGTGGGTCAGTAAACGTGTGAACAGTTTTTATGCTGAACCACGTTCTCTACCGTGCTTCGTCACCATGTTTCGAAACTGCCGTAAATCGTGCTTCGCCAACACGCTTGCCACTGATCGTCTGACGACTCCTTTAGAAATGATCGTTAGAGTCCAATTTTTTGTGTGCGTGTGTGTTTGACCAATTCCTTTACACAGATATTCTCCGATATCAGCCATAATGACATTAAGCTATTCGTCAGTGACTGAAGTAATGTGTGAAATCGAATATATGCATATATTGAAAATAGTATCAACGATACATAATTTCTTAGAGGAGGGATGTTCAAACACCCCGGAGTACTAACAATGTTCCAAAACCCCAGGGTACTAACGCAGGGTTAACAGTGACCATAAAGAGGGAACGCTTGATAGATATGTTAATGCAAAATAAAATTAGTCCTAACAACATTGACTTTATAACTAAAGTATATACAAAGGATAGAACTAAAGTAGAGGTAGGAGAGGGGGATGAAGTTGAAATAGAAATAACCAGTGGGATAAGACAAGGATGTACAGCATCGACCAGTTGGTAGGGGTGGTTCAGTTCAGTGGTTCGGTTACTAAACCACTGAACCGAACCACCCGGCCCCGTGAACCAGTCGTGGGCGGGGCGGGAGAGGGACAGCCGTGCGCCGGGGAGGGTGGCCTGGCAGGGGCGTGGTACTGGGGCGGTGTGGGTGTGGTGTGGGCTGGTGTGAAGGCCAGCTGGTGTGTGGCGGCCGGCTGGTTGGCGTGAGTGGAGGGTCAGTGGTCTCGGGGCGGGGCGGCCACACACTCGCCCCGTGCCCGCCGCCCCTGCCGGTCACGCGGGTAATCGAGCTAAAAGAAATAAAGAAAGTGCTCACCAAGTAAAGAACCGCCAACAGGAACGTCAGAGGACCAATTAATGGAGGGCAAATCCCCAGCCGGAACAAGTTCTGTACCCTCACCAACAGACTCAGGTAGGAGATGAGAGCTACAGGTTGGTATTTTAAGACACTTTTGCTTCTCACATCAGCTATTTCTAAAGGTCAAAGAGTGGGTCAGTCGGGTTCTAATGAGTGTTTCTTCAGGTTCACGGTACAGCAGAAGGGTCAAACTACCACCAGGGTCATAAAACTACTCCTGGAAATGCCCGCAACTCCTACTTAAGCCTTGTCAAATATGTGTTCTTGGCCAAATGTTTTATAATACGACCCCATAGTATGATATTGTCCACCAAAGAATTACTTGGCGGTCTGTAAACAACCAAAACTGTAACACCAAAATCTGGCAAACATACCCCAGCTGTGTTGGGATGATCATTAAAGGTTCTACCAACCTTAATGTCATCCCTAATAGAAATTCCAACACCATGTTTTCTTTGGTTACTGGGAATAGGAAATGGGCAGCAGAGTAAACCGTCACAACCTCTTGCAAAATGACTTGAAAATGAGACAGTTTCACCCCCCTCCCATTTGCTTTCTTTATTTATTTTACTTTTTGGATGGGGGAGGATTAGTTTGGTTTCCGGAGAAGTAGAAGAAATTACTCAGTTTGTTTACGAAGGGTGCGAAAGACTTTCCTCTTAGGCAATAATTCAAGTTCATCTCTCCTCCATTTTGTGCATCAAGAGTGGGAAGAATGTGAGGAGGAGGTGTGAATAGGTGTGTTTGTGTGTGTATTTACCTAGCAGTATTTACCTAGGTGTGACATACGGGAAAAGAGCTACGCTCGCGCTGTCCCGTCTCCATATCCTCTCTTATCCAACTTTTCCTAAAAATCATAAATGCTTCTTGCACAAACCACCTCCTCCTCCAGTCCATTCCATAGCTCAATGCTTCTGTTTGGGAAGCTAAACTTTTTCACATCTCGCCTACACGTGGTCGCCCTCAACTTCTATGTCCTCTCGTTTCTCTCTCGCTCCACACACACAGGTCCTCTCTGTCCAGATTCTCCACCCCGCTTGCCACCTTGTTCACCACGATCAGGTCTCCTCTTTCTCTTCTTCTCTCCAGGGTTGTGAACCCCATGCTATTGAGTCTCTCCTCGTAAGTCCGATCCCTAAGTTCCGGTACCATCTTAGTTGCAGCTCTCTGTACTCTTTCCAGCTTTCTTATGTTCTTCTTTTCGTGAGGAGACCAGACCACTGCTGCATACTCCAACCTTGGCCTTATCATTGTAATTATTATTTTCTTCATCATCTCTTCGTCCAAATACACAAATGCAGTCCTTATGTTCCTCAGCAAATTCATAGTTTGTCCCGTTATCCTGTTGATGTATTTGTCCGGTGACATATGTTGTCTGAGATAGTCACTCCCAAATCTTTTTCTTCCATTCCTCTGCATATTATCTCACTTCCCATCTTATAATCATATTCACATCTTCTACCACTCTTACCAAACTCTATTTTTTTACATTTCCCAAGGTTGAATTCCATCTGCCATGTACCACTCCACTCCCATATTTTGTCCAGGTCCCTCTGCAATGCCTCACAGTCTTTCACATCATTGACTCGTCTCAAGAGCTTTGCATCATCTACAAACAAACTCACATGGCTGGTCACTCCGTCCACCATATCATTTATATAAACAGCAAACATTAATGGTGCCAGCACTGAACCTTGTGGGACCCCACTCCTCACTGGGCACCAGTTGGAAACCTTGTCCTTGATTATTGTCCTCATTTCCCTGTTAGTTAGGAAGTCCTCCATCCACTTAATAAGTCCATCACCCACTCCACCTCTATTTTTAATTTTCCAAATTAGTCTTCTGTGCAGTACTTTGTCAAATGCCTTTTTCAAATCCAGGTACACTCCATCCCCCCAGCCTTCTCTCTCTTGTATTAAATCTGTCACCCTTGAGTAATAACATAACAAGTTGGTGACACAAGATCTCCAAGCCTCCAAGAGGATTTACACGAAATTTCAGCTTGGTCGGATAGATGGGAGATGCTCTTTAACGTAGACAAGTGCCAGGTCCTTCAAGTTGGAACGAGGAATAAGAAGTTTGATTACGAAATGCGCGGCGTTAAACTCAAAAGCGTTCAATGCGTCAAGGACTTGGGGGTCAAAATCGCGTCAAACCTCAAATTCTCACAGCAATGCATCGATGCAGCAAATAAAGCGAACAGAATGTTGGGCTTCATTAAAAGAAACTTTTTATTTAAGAATAAAGATGTAATACTCCCGCTCTACAACAGTTTAGTCAGACCCCACTTGGAATATGCGGTACAGTTTTGGTCTCCCCACCATGCAAAGGATATTGCTAAATTAGAAGGTGTTCAGCGTCAGACAGCGAAAAATTATCCTTCCTTGCGCAACAAATCCTCGAAGAAAGGCTTTCTACCCTAACATGTTTTCTCTTGAGAAGCGTCACATCCGAGGTAAAATGATCGTATGTTTTAAAATACTTAATGGTTTCACGAATGTAGACAGATCAACATTGTTTATGATCGATGACACTTTGCGCACGAGGAACAATGGCGTAAAACTCAGATGTAGACAAGTAAATTCAGACTGCACCAAATTTTTCTTCACCAACGTTGTAGTGCGAGAATGGAATAAGCTCCCATCATCAGTGGTCCAGTGTAACACGATTGACTCCTTCAAAAATAAGCTCGACCGTCACTTCCTTCAACTTAATATCAACTAGAGTAGAAATGCAACGTTTTGGAGTCTTCTGATTAATGTAAAATCGCTTAGGTTTAAGGACAGACCACCAAGTCTGGACCATGGGCCACTCTGTCTTCTGCCCGATGCTCATCCAATCTCATCACTGCCAAGTCTTCCTGTATACACCTTCTCCACATTTTCCTAGGTCTACCAACTGGTCTCCTTCCTTCTACCTCCAATCTCTCCACAGCTCCCAGCACTGTATCCTCCCCTGCTCTCTTTCTCCTCCATTCTACTTTGTCATCTGCCCGATGCTCATCCAATCCCATCAGTGCCAAGTCTTCCTGTATACACCTTCTCCATGTTTTCCTAGGTCTACCAACTGGTCTCCTTTCTTCTACCTCCAATCTCTCCACAACTCCCAGCACTGTATCCTCCCCTGCTCTCTTTCTCCTCCATTCTACTTTGTCATCTGCCCGATGCTCATCCAATCCCATCAATGCCAAGTCTTCCTGTATACACCTCCACGTTTTCCTAGGTCTACCAACTGGTCTTTTATACCTCTTAATTAATGTTTGTGAGTTTAGAGATCAAAGAATAGTCGCCTTTCCTAGGTCTACCAACTGGTCTCCTTCCTTCTACCTCCAATCTCTCCAAAACTCCAAGCACTGTATCCTCCCCTGCTCTCTTTACATGTCCAAACCATCAGAGGCTTTCCCTTCAGAGCACTGTTTCCTGTTAAATGAGCTTATAATATTCACTTATACCACTTCTAATAACACCCTATTCATGTTAATTAGTCTTTTGACCTATAAGTACACCTGAGAAAGGGGAATTTAGGTGAATCACGCCGTCCAACTTCCTTATGCAAGAGTTTATGGTTCCTTCATCTTTTAGCCCTTCTGTTGGTTACGTCTGGACTCCTTTCTTTTCCTGTATTTTCCTTTGTTATAGTTGTTTTCCATCCTGCATTTTCCTTTTTTCTATATTTTTCTTCTTTATATTTGTTTTCCATAGCTGCAGTTTCCTTCCTTTACTATGTTTCCCTTCCCTTTCCTGTATTTTCCTTTTTTTTATATTTTTCTTTATATTTGTTTTCCATAGCTGCAGTTTCCTTCCTTTTACAATATTTTCCTTCCTCTTACTATATTTTCCCTCCTTTCACTGTATTTTCCTTTTCTATACTTTAATCCTTTAGTTCTTTCAAGAGGGAGTACTTTTTCTTCCACTTTATTCAGTTCTTGTTTACTTTCATTGTTCTTGGTTTTCCTCTCCTATTCCAAATTAAAAATACTACTACTACTACTACCACCACCATACTAACATTAACACTAATAAAACCAAGTAGAACAGTGGTTCTTAACCTGGGTTCGGCGAAGATCCTCCCGAAAGATATTGCAATTTTGCAATTGAATTTTAAGCAAATTTTCTTTAATAGTTTTATGGATTAAAATCGAATACATTCTTTGTATTATCTAAAATCAATATACTCTTGAACTTTGAAGGAATTTTTCTTGCACTTGTATGTCTTTTTTTTTCTTTTTTTTTTTCTTCTTCTTTATACTTAAGGGGTTTGGCTACTGTGCGGAGGTTTTCGTTTGGGTTCGGCGCCTCTGAAAAGGTTAAGAACCACTGAACTAGAACTCATTCAGCTCTTGGCTTTTCTTTCCCATAAAATATAAATACTACTATTACTACTACTACTACCACTACTTCTATTCCTCTTCCTTCTACTGCTACCACTACCACTACTACTATAACTATTTCTATTCCTCTCCTTCTATCACTACTAATACTGCTACTACTACTACTAATAATAATAATAAACACTAACAATAAGAAAGTCAACTAGAACAACACCCCACACCCTCCCCAAGGATAATAAACACCAGTACAATGTCATCAAATTATTGGTATATTCTATGTGAAGAATTAAGATACACAGGTAAGGTATGTTTGCTTAGTAGTAGTTTGTAGGTCAGTCTGCCGCAGCCTAACACAAGGGCCCGATGCTGCTGCTGCCACCCCTGCCTCCGCCTTTGTATAATGTGTCTGTCTGTGTGGAGTTGAAAAATAAAGTTGAAATACAGTCAGATGTTCGTTGAGTGACTGCAATAGTTTGTGAATTCTGGGGTTGAAAATAAAGTTGAAATACAGTCCGGCGTTCGATTTTTACAAGCGACTGGGATAGTTTGTGAATTCTGGGGTTGAAAATAAAGTTGAAATACAGTCTGGTGTTCGTTGAGTTTCGTACGATTTTTACAGGTGATTGGGATAGTTTGTGAATTGACGGTTTTTACTTTCCCGACATGTAGATCTCTTTATTTTGTGAATTGACGGTTTTTACTTTCCCGACATGTAGATCTCTTTATTATCTTTATTGCTGTATTTCTTGGTGGCATATACGATGGGTTAAGTCCGGAATTAGTTTTGGATGAGTATAACGTAGACGGTTTTTACTTATATGGTTAAGTCCGGAATTAGTTAAGTTTCAGACTAGTATAACATAGACGGTTTTTACTTATTCCAACCTCTAGATCTCTTTATTATTACTATCTTTATTTCTTGGTGGCATATACGATGGGTTAAGTCTGGTATTAGTTAAGTTTCAGACTGGTATCATGTAGACGATTTTAACTCTTTCCAATGTGTAGATTTCTTGTCGTATGGAAGAGATTAGAATAGTCTGTTTGGGGTCAAAAGATAAAGTTAAATGAAGTCTGGTATTACTTAAGGTTCGGACTAGTATCACATAGACGGTTTCTACTCTTTACGACATCTAGATTTCTTGTGTGTATATCTGGTGATGTATAGAATAGATTCAAATAGTCCTATGTTGGTCAAGTCTCGAACCAGTATCCCATTGACAATTTTTACTCTTACCAACACCTAGGTCTCTTTGTGTGGTTTATGATTAACTTTGGCAGTAAGTCATCCCTCAAATAGTATTGTTTCCAATAGTTCAATTTTGGTTTTATGTGGATTTTTAAATTTCCCGACAAGCAGGAAATTTAAAAATCCTAAAAGATCTTCCATAACAAACCGTATAAAACCGAAACCGAACTATTTGAGGAACGACTGTATATATATAACAACAAACTATTAATATCACTTGTAAAAATCGTCAATGAATCCAGTTCTCCAAATCACCACTAGTTGAACAGTTTTGAATGGGCGTTACAGACAGACACTCGGACAGACAGAGGCAGCGGGAACAGAGAAACAATAATAATAATAAAAATAATAATGATCAATATAGTGAATCAGCATCATGGATAAAAGTTCTGGCCGGGCAGGACAAAAATAAAGAAAAAATATATATATAGTATAATAATAATAATAATAATAATAATAATGATAATAATAATAATAACACAGAAATCTCACTTGCGGCAACACTAACATTGCAGTCAAAACACCTCAGAATAAAATAAGAATAAAAATATTAAATATAAAAATAATAATAATAATAGCGTTCAAGAAAATTAATTTGTACTACTCATCGTTTGCGGCACGGATCGCCGACCACTCGACCGACAGACTAACCCCCCACCCCCTCCCTGCCCCCTTCACCCCCCATAACCCCCTATAATGGAGTCAAACAATGGGGTAGGTAGGACAGGGGGGGAGGGAAGGGGAGAGGGAGGAGGGGCTGTCAGTCTCGGGTTGTTTATATTCTGGAGCGAAAAAAATAATTATACAAGAGAAATATAATCTTGTGGAAAGGATGATTATAATATTATTGTTTATACATAGCGGTAGCGTTGGCGGGTTTTCCTGACTTTCCTTTTTTTTTCTTTGTCGTTCTTCCTTTGTCCTTCACTCACTGTGGTCCGTTCCTTCAGCCTTCATGAGTTTGCGTTGTTGTTTTCATCTTGTTTTTTGTTGTTCTGTTTGTTCATCTGTTTTGTTATTTTTCTGTCATCCACTTTCTTCTTCCCTCTTTTCTTTAGCTTTTTTTTTTTTTGGTTGCCGGTGTTTTTATTTTGTTTTCACTTTCTTCCTTGCTCTTTTCTTTAGTCACTCTTTTCTATTTATTTTGGCTTCTGTCATTCATTTATTGGGTCTTGGTGTTTATTTTTTAGCTGTTTTATATGTTTTTCTTGAATTTACCTATCCTTTCTTTGTTATATTCACTAGTAACTGATCGCTGTTCAATTAAAGAAACATTATCTTGATCTTTTGGTTAAGTTTAAATAACAGCTTCCACAACTTTAGTATTTCATAACTCGACAAAAGCTTAACAATGGACTTTTTATATATTTCCTTTGCGTCCTAATACAACATTTGAGGAAGAAATGTTCAACTTCAGTAACAACCAAACATTCCGAGACGATTAATCATTTCTTGACACTTTCTTTTCTTCATTAATTTCCTTTTCTTTCTAATACAACGTCTGAGGAAGAAACGTTCGGCTCCAGTAACAACAAATTTTCCGAGACAATAATTTCTTGTAACTTTTCATTTTTTTAATTTCTTTCCTTTTCTTTCTGTTACAACGTCTGAGGAAGAAAAGTTTGACTCCAGTAACAAACAAACATTCCGAGACAACTAATCACTTCTCGGAACTTTTCATTTTTTTTAATTTCTTTCCTTTTCTTTCTATTACAACGTCTGAGGAAGAAAAGTTTGACTCCAGTAACAAACAAACATTCCGAGACAACTAATCACTTCTCGGAACTTTCCTCTCGTCACCTTCGCTCGCTTGCTCCCTTCTCCGCCACATGCAAAAGTAGCATTTCAAAACAACATACAAAAAATAATATAATGATAGTACAATGCGTCTCTAAGCCATCCGTGGTCCTTACAGCTTAACTAACCGACGTGTTTGCAAAAATCCAAGCACTAAATAAAGATACACTGGTTCACATTCACAAAACAAAAACCTTTCAAGTGTGTTTTTCTTTAATATAGATATAATATATAAATCCATAGAAAATCTACTTAAGGATATAATTTCAAAAAGGTTAATAATAATAATAATAATAATAATAATAATAGCATTTCATCATCTACTAGTCATATAGCTAAAGAAATTCCTGCGCTCCTTACTTACACAAGTCAAATTATCATCATTATTCTTGTTTTATTAGTTTAAGTTTTTTCCTCTTTCTGAAACTTCCAAGCGAGAAGCCATTTTTTTGACACTGCTCCCGGCGGCAACGCTCGCCAGCCACGCCCAACACATGTACAGATATATTACACAACGGTAGTAGTAGTGGGAGTAATAGTATAACAATAGCATAGTAGTAGTAGTAGTACGAGTAGTAGTAATAATAATGATAGTTAATGATAATAATAAAACTGTTTGTAGTAGTAGCATAATTTGTACCGACTAAATTAACAAGAAAGGTGTATGTATTTTTTTATATAGTTTTTTGTAGTGTTTTTGTCTTTATTTACTTACATACCTCTACACACGAACGCTTCCCCTGCAAACGGTAAAAAAATATCGGGAGATGATTGAAAAAAAAAATCGCTTTGACCTTAAATATTACGTCATTATTCTGTTACACAAACACGATAAGCTTTTGTTTTTCCCTCTCAGCTTCTCTTTTTTATACTTGACTTCCCTTATTTATTTATTTATCTATTTAATTTACTATTACCTATAAACTAAGCAAGGGAGGACCAGGAGTTCGTCTTCTTATTTAAACTGAGCAAACATTTCTTAAGAGTGTGTGTGTGTGTGTGTGTGTAGGTATTTGTGAATGTGCGTTTTTTGGGATGTGTGTGTGTGTGTATGCGTGTAGGTATTTGTGCATGTGCGTTTTTTGGGATGTGTGTGTGTCTGAATCTGTCTTTAAGTGTGTGTGTGCGTGTGTGTAAAGCCCACGTCAGCCTCCGCCCCAGACTAAAAAAAAAAAAAAATCCCGAGCTCAAAGAAACGAACGGGGAACAAACAAACGAAAGCGCGAACAGAAATAATAAATACAAATAATAATAATAATGAAGACAACAGTGATAAAAATATAATAATCTCGCCGATCTTGACGCGAAAGGAGAGAAAGAAAGATAAAATAATAATAGTTATCTTAAAATTCAAAAACAGAGAACAACAAAATAAATTAACAACTAGAAGGAAAAAGAGAAAAAAAATGCATAATAAAAAGAAAAGCTGGAAATTAGTTAAAAAAAAAATATGGGAAGGAAATCAAATAAAACAACAATGAACGAAGAAAATAACGGGGGGAGGAGGAGGAAGACAGGGCGAAGAAAAGGAAGAAAATTGTTTAGATTTCAAATTGATTAACCACTAGACACTTAGAAGAAGACAGGAGGAGGAGGAAGATGAGAGAGGAAGAAACAGGGAGAAAAGTTTAGATTTCAAATATTTTCAACCACTAAGGAGAATAGTAAGAAAGGAAGGAAGGAAGGATGACAAGAGGCGAGAGAAGGAGGAGGAGGACAGAGAGAAATACAAGAGAAGATTAGATACTGATTTTAGGAAGAAAGAGAGAAAGACAAGGAAAGTTTAGATTTAATTAAGAAAGAAGGAAAGAAAGTGGGAGGAGGAGGAGAAAGAATAGCGAGAGAGGAAGGAAGAAAGAAAGAAAGGCAAGAATAGTTTAGATTTCAAAATGTTCAACCACTAGACACACAATTTTATTAAGAAAGAGAGGAAGAGAAAGAACGAGGGAGGAGGAGAAGGAATAGAGAGAGGAAGGAAGAAAGAAAGGCGAGAATAGTTTAGATTTCAAAATGTTCAACCACTAGACACACGATTTTATGACGAGAGAGAAAGAAGGAAAGACAGCGGAAGGAGGAGGAAGAGCAGAAGAGAAGTTTAGATTCCAAAATGTTCAACCACTAGACACGATTTTATGACGAGAGAGAAAGAAGGAAAGACAGCGGAAGGAGGAGGAAGAGCAGAAGAGAAGTTTAGATTCCAAAATGTTCAACCACTAGACACACGATTTTAGAAAGAAAGAGGAAGAGCGAGAAAGAAGGAGGAAGAGTGGAAGAGAGAGAAAGGCAAAGAAAAGTATAGATTCCAAAATTATCAACCATTAAACACACTGATTTTATGAAGAGAGAGAAAGAAGGAAAGAGGAAGAGAGAAAAAGATGAGGAAAATTCAGATTCCAAAATGCATAACCACTAGACACTGATTTTATGAAGAAAGAGAGAAAGAAAGAGGGAGGAGGAAGAGCGGAAGCGAGAGAAAGCGGAGGAAAGTTTAGATTTCAAAATGCATAACTACTAAACACACAATTATTGGCCGAAGCCGTAATTCCTATTATTATTATTATTATTATTTTTATCTTCACACTGACGGCTACAACATCGCTACGAGTACAACAATATATAAAAAACGCTTGTAAAAGGAGACTTGTTTGGTTCTTACTTCTTAATTATCTTTCAATGCATGTATGTGTGTGTGTCTTAATTTACTTACATATCCTATTCATCTATCTATTTACAAAGGGTGTTTTTTCCTCTCATATCCTTGGACACCAATTCACACACGCCCCCCCCAAAATTGTATCACTCACAAATGTTGAAATAAAAAGTAAAAATCTAAATTGCTCGTGAATTTTATGAAAAGTCGCGAGAAAAGTTGAATTTTTCGCTTGGTGTGTGTGTGTGTGTGTATATTGTGCTAATTATATACAAATGAACTTAAAAAAATATATAATAATGATAAACGCAATTTCCATTCTGATTTTATACCATCCACTGAGTCATATCTGTGTGTGTGTAAGTGTGTGCGCGTGTATATGCACATAGGCAAGGCAGTGTACGCGGTCACCTGGCGCAGAAGCTAATTAACTAGTCAGGTAGATAACGATTCACCTGTTTTGGGCAGTTCACTAGTTCAGGTAAGCACGTCACTTGTGGCTACCTGGATATCACCTGTCTGGGGTAATCAGGTTGGATGGAGGGGGTCACCTGGGGGGCTAAATTAGGACAGGTAATCTAATGCGGAAAGGGTTTAAAATGGATATAGATGAAATGCTTGGTTATCTTTTTTGTAGTTATTTTCTCATGCTGTATAGTTGATTAGAGGTTACCTGGTGTAGTTCGTTAGCTAAATTAGGACAGGTAATCTAATGTGGAAATGGTTTAAAATGGATATGATTGATGTCCTTGATTTCTTTTTCTGTACAGGTATTTTCTTGCATTGTATCGTTAATTAGAGGTCACCAGGTGTAATATAGGTGACTTAATTAGGGAAGGTAGTTTGTTAGCTAAATTAAGACAGGTAATCTAATGCAGAAATGGTTTGAAATTGATTATAAGTCCTTGGTTATCTTTTTTGTACAGGTATTTTCGTGTTGTAAAGTTAATTAGAGGTCACCAGGTGTAATATTAAAGGTAACATCATTAGGAAAGGTAAATCTATCAATATCAGTCAAAGAAAATGGTTTGAAATAGAAATAAATGACGTGCTTGATTTCCTTCTTTGCACAGTTATTTTCTCGAGCTGAATCATTAATCAGAAGTCACCAGGAGCAATACTGTAGATAACGTCGTTAGGGAAGGTAAATCTAACATCACCTGTCAAAGAATATGGTTTAAAATAGAAATAAATGAAGTGCTTGATTTCCTTTTTTGCACAGTTATTTTCTCGAGCTGAATCATTAATCAGAAGTCACCAGGAGCAATACTGTAGATAACGTCATTAGGGAAGGTAAATCTAACATCACCTGTCAAAGAGTATGGTTTAAAATGGAAATAAATGACGTGCTTGATTTCCTTTTTTGCACAGTTATTTTCTCGAGCTGAATCATTAATCAGAAGTCACCAGGAGTAATACTGTAGATAACGTCGTTAGGGAAGGTAAATCTAACATCACCTGTCAAAGAATATGGTTTAAAATGGAAATACAGTACTTGATCCATTTTTTTGTTGATACCAGTTGTTCTATAAAAAGATGATTTCTATGGCAACATTTGGCTATATCAGTTTTAAAAGGTCCATCAATTTTTGTTTATCAGTTTTTATAATGAGCTGCTGTCAATATATTTTTCTTCCTTTATACCATCATTATAATTTTTGGGGTCGCTTTTTAACCTCTATAAATTAACGGACATTTTCACTTTAATATCATGTGTGGTGACCTCTCATTTTCTCTCTCTCCAGCCTTGACCTGACCTGACCCCTCCCCCCGTCAGTGACCTCCGGGAGATCCTACAACATGGACGACTGAGTGGAAGGTTCTTGTTGTTGATGTTGTATAAACGATTAAGACGCTAACACATATGTCTGATCATAAACCTACGGCTGTAATAACACGTGGAGTTAAATAATGGATAGTTTATAATTAATGGATTGCTCTGCCTAATGCTATGACAGTCTGCTCCAGGGTGTGACAAAGAGTGCTTGCTAAATGGCAGTGGCTGTTTTTCTTTCACTGGTAACTTCTTTATTTTAGCAGGAACTGGACAGATGCTATTTTCTCCCTTCCTCGGTTATTTTCAAGTGATTATTATATGGTCGTGATTTGTATGGAAATTTTGAGTGCCTGGTAATTACTTTTTCACTCTTATTGGTTTATGTTGACAAGAAATGGACAGATGCTATTTTCTCCCTTTCTCGGTAATTGTCAAGTGATTTTTATGTGGCGGTGATTTGTATTGGAATTTTAAGTGCCTGGTAATTTTTCACTCCTTTTGGTAACTGTCAGTCTCTTGTGTGACGGTGGTATATAAGAAAAACTGGACAGCATTTGTTTCCCCTTTCCAGTAATTCAGTTCATCAAAATATGGGAGTGGTATAGATCGGGAACCTCACTGCATTGCTTTTTACTTTAATTTCTCGGCTATAATCAGTCATGGGTTGGTAATAAGACATAATGGCCTTTTTTCTTTTCTCCAGTCGTGTCGTTAATCAATATATGCTCGTGGCATGAAAAGTTTACATTCCCTGCAATACACCCGACACCTTTTCCATTACACACATACAGGTTCCAACACCCTATACAGTACCAAGACCAAAGCAAGACCAGACTTCTAAAACCCTTCCTTTCTTTCATGTTGTTAATCAGTCTAAGCTTGTGGTATGAAAAATCTACATTCTCCAATCCTTGTAAGATGAAAATAAACCAGAGAGAAAGTAAATAATTCTTCATCTGAATCAATTTGAATAACACACTGCTGTCTACACTTTTTGTACGTATCAGTGTGTATAATATCTGAGGGAGCTGATGCCACATGATGGGAGCGGTGAGTAGCGAGCTTTTTTTTTTCTGGCACTCTTTGTTGCCCTTGAGCCGTCTCCTTTGTTGTAAAAAATGAGAAAAAAAAACCTGCAATCACTCTCTTTGCCCGCCGCTGAAGCAGACCAACTAACCTCTTCACTAACTTACATCAACTTAAACGGTACACTTTTTAATATATATTCCGTACTGGTAATAATAATGTATGCTTGTTGTATATATTAAGAACGAAGGGGCAACTAACAGTACAAATTAAATGTTTTTTTCCGGAAGTTTTTTACAGGTATTAAACTTTTTGTAAGGATTTTTTCGTTATCACAGATACAAAATGGAGTGTACTAAACCTCCCATGAATAATAATAATAATAATAATAATAATAATAATAATAATATGTAGTTAGTTCATATAATATAAATCATGTATTGAGCATAACAGAGCACACTTTATCAATGTATGCAATGTGTGTGTGTGTGTGTATGTGTGTGTGTACGGTCCCTCCCCCCATATACAGCACCAAACGTACATCATCTGCCCTTGTGTTTGTAGCGATAAAACGTAACCACTAATGTCAATGCTGTTTGTCATGTGCGAGAGCGAAGATAAAAAAAAAATAAACGCAAGAAAAACGATAAAACACAAGGGGGCGAAAAATAAAACTACGATACGGACATACGAACATACGGAAGGCGTGTCGTTTTGTATATATATAGAGGATAATTATGTGGCGGCAGCAGTTCGGGCGGTATAATATAAACACTCGATGCCGAACCAAACCGAGAAAAACTAAAAAAAAAGAGTAGACGAAAAATATAATCCCTCACGTCTTCGCTTCAATTTTCTTATCAGCTAAAACTTGCAGAAAACGACACAGTATGTAGAGTCACTGTTGTTATGTTACACGCGCGCTTCGTACTTACAATATTTACAGGTGGCCGAGCCCTTCGTCCCTGGGCCAGACTTGTTCTAGTTAGGTTAGGGTGTCTGCCAGTGCCTCCTTCCCTCCCTCCCTCACCCCTCTCTCTCTGCACCCTCTTTCCTCCCTTTCTCCCATCCCTTGTTTCACCCTATAGATACTGCAAGGGATACAATTTAGTTACTCCTGTTTTTCTCTCCATTCTTCTTTCTCTTGATATTTTCCCTTCCCTCCTTTTCATTCACTATTATAATCTTCTTTCCTCTATCTCTATCTATCATGTTTTTCTTTTTTTTTTCCTTCCCTGTTCCTCCTCTTGATATTTTCCCTCCCTTCCTTTACTTTCTCTTCATTTATCTTATTTTCCATTTTTCTCTTGTTCCTTCATCATTTTTTCTCCTTCCTCCACCTCCTCTCTCTCTTTGCTGTTTCCTTCATGTTTTCCCTTCCTTCCTTTCCTATCTCTCTATTAACCTTTTTTCCTTGTTCTCCCTTCCCTCCTCCTCCTACTTCTCCCCTCTATCTCCTTGCAAGCAAATATATGATGAGGTAAATGAGGAGGAAAATGAGGTAAACAAAGGGTGAATCTAATCAAGGGAGAAAAAGGAGGGAGGGGAGGTTAAGCACTGGTGTCCCCCTTTTAACTAGAGCTGTATGAGGAAAAATGAAAAAAAAAAAAGTCATTGGAAAAGTTAAAAATTGGAAAAATGAAAAGAGAATGAAATCTGGGAAAAAAAACTCACTCCCCGAAAACAGCAAACGTGAAAAAATGAAAAAAAGTGATTACGTAAAGAGAAAAAATCCCGAACGCATAAAAAATAAAGAAAACCAAAGCCAAGAATCGCAATACACCCGACACCTTTTCCAACAGGTTTCGACACCATTACACAAACACACATACAGGTTCCAACACCCTATACAGTACCAAGACCAAAGCAAGACAAGACTTCTAAAACCCTTCCTTTCCTTCTTCTTTCATGTTAATTAGTAAAGTGAAGGTTCCAACACTCTTGTCAATCCTTTAAATCATCAATGAGTTTCAGAGGCTTCTAAAAGTGTATATACAAAACTGATAAAGGAGAAATAAGAGAGAATTGAGATAGAGAAGATGAAAAGAAGAGAAGAATAGTGATGTTGAAAAAATAAGAGGAAATAATCTAATCTAAGCCTCCATGTCACAATATAATATTAGCTGCTTTAATAGAAGGGAAAAAAAAGAGAAAGATAAGAATAAGGAAAGTAAGAAAACAGGAAAAGATGAAAGGAAAAATAGAAAAGGGATATAGAGAAAAAGAAGGAAAGGGAGACAAAAGATAATAAAAGTAAGGAAAAGATGAAATGAAAAGGGAAATGAGAAAGGCAAAGAAGGGAATTAGGAGAGAAAAGAGGATGAAAAATAAAACTAATGAGAAAAAGACAAAATAAAGGAAAATAACAAGGACGAAGACGAGAATCAAAAGAGAAAAGATGATAAAGAAAGGAAATGGGAGTTAACAAATAAAATAAAAAATAATATATATAAAAAAAGGTGTGTATTAGAACCCTCACTCACATATTTGCAACCCAACCCTCACACTGTCAAAACAATAATAAAAGTAATAAATATAATATAATACAAATGATTGGTAATATAAAACTTCCATTCTCTTCAATTTCACTTCTTACTAATTCATTTCTCTTCTCTTTCCCTTCTTCATTTTTCTTCCTTTCACTTCTTTTTTCATCCCCCTCTCTTCTCTTTCACTTCTCCTATCTTCTCTCTTCTTCTTTAACTTATTTAAGAACCCTTGTGCGGGATTTGCGAAGTAGAGAAACAGACAAACTGGATAAACGGAGACATGCTGACAGAGGGGGAGGAGGATTCTCAATAAACGCAGAACGCAAGAATATAAACAAGAATAAGAAAAACAAAACAAGCGGTGTATGTTTTTTGTGTGTTTAGTTCAAGCTTGTAACGTTTTTCTTCTCCTCCTCCTCCTCCAATTTCTTCTTCTCTTTCTCCTCCTTTTCTCTTGCATTCTTATCCTCCTTCTCCTCCTCCTCTTCTTTCTTATATTCACTTCCACCTCCTCCTCCTTCTCCTTCATTATCTTTATATCATCATCTTTCTTCTCCTCCTCTTCCTCTTTTCTCTTCTCCGTATATCCCTATCCACTTCCTCCTTTTTATCATCATCGTCACCATCATTTTCACTCCCGTTCTCTTTGTCTTTCCATGTCTCCGTTTTCTTCCATATTATCATAAGCGGCAGTGACAGGTGACAGTCTTCCGTGCGGTCGGTCGCTGCCAGGAGATCTCATAGGTTGTTGGCGGATGGCGGTAGTAGTAGTAGTTGTTGTAGTAGTAGTCATAGTAGTTTTCCAGTGTTGTTTTGTTTTGTTCAGTGTTTCGGCAACGCACACAGCTTTCCTGGTGCACAGCGGAGGTGATGAGCACTTACACACACACGCACAGCTGGACAAACTCCCAGCGTGCACTTTCTCGAGTACTCCAAACACACACACACATGCACATGTCACTGTACTCACAACACAACGCAACGCAACACATTTCAGCTGTGTTCCGAGGCTGCCAGGGCCAGGCCGAGGCAAGCCCAGGAGTGCCGGGAGGTGCCAGGACTGGGCGGCTGTACTGATGGCGGCAGAGGCGGTGGCGGCTTCAAGAGGTGTGCCATCCCCCGCCCACTCAGGTGAGATACTTGGCCCAGCTGGCGGTCTGCTGTCAGTCCTTGCTCACGTCCAGTACCAGGTTGTTGAACATTTCTTGGTCGCCAAGGTCAGCGAGCGTGGGCTGAAAGTCTTCCTCCAGCCCTGTCCCCGCCCCCCCCCCGCCGTCCAGGCTCAGGGTGGGGCGGTTGAGGGCATTGAGGGTGAGCATGGAGGCATGGTTGGTGAGTGGCTCCACCTGGATGTGCCGAATTATGATGCCGTTGACGTTGCCGCGCACCGTGTCCATGCAGCACCCGTCGTCGCACCGCCCATCCATGCCCGTCTCCCAGCACCCGGTCCTCCAGGGGCTCCCGCATGCCCCCGCCGGACTCCCCCGTGAAGGTGTCAAAGGGGTTGATGTTGGGGGGCACCTGCAGGGGGTCAGAGAGGCCGGATAGGTCAGTGGAGGGGGGTCCGCCCAGGGAGAGGGAGTCCAGGGGGTCCAGGCCCACCGAGGCGCCACCGTCACCCTGCAGGTTGACGTCCAGCAGCGGGTCGATCTCCAGGTTGTAGCTCTCGGTGAAGTCGTTGTACTCGCTGGGGACGGGCGTGGGGGCGTAGGAGGACGGCTGGCTGGTCTCACAGCAGAAGGAGAAGGCTGTGCCCACCAAGGGAGTGTTGGGCTGTGACTTGGTGAACGCCTCCTGCAGGTTCAGCATCTGCAGCGGAGGTACAGACTGGGGGCGGTTGGCGGTGCTGGTCGGGGCGGCACTGGTGCCTGGCTGAGGGTTGGTGAGCATGCTGGTCACCTCCTGCCCCAGGGGGTCCATGGTGAAGGTGGGTGGCTGGGGCTGGTAGTGGACGGGCGGCCCCTCGGACATGTGCCGTCGCCGCAGGTCATTCATGCCTGGCCCCCCCCCTCCGTGCCCCGTCCCACCAGTGGGCTTGTTTTTGAGGATGAGCTGCAGCATGGAGGAGGAGGGCAGCTGCAGGCCTGCCCCCAGCCCCCCCAGCCCTGCCCCCGCCCCACCCTCCAGCTGTTGGTGCAGGGAACCATCCTGCACAAGCGGGGACAGCGGTGCAGAGGAGGGCGACGGCGGCACACTGCCGGAGGAGTGTCGTGATGAAAACTTGCCGCCCCGCCGCCCCGTGGGGTCGTCGGATGGATACGGGGCGTGCCTGAAGCTGGGCGCCCCGGAGGAGTGCCTGGAGCGGCAGTTCGGTGTGTTGTATATGGTGCGCAGGTTCTGGCTGGAGTTGTGTCTGGAGCGCGGGTACAGTGGCGTGGTGATGGGCGACATGAAGGGCGTACTGTTCTCAGAGGGGCCCGCGTGGAGCCCACCAGGCTGGTCCGGGGTGAAGGGGGTGCTGCGGGGCGTGACGTAGGTAGAGGAGGTCTGCCCTGAGTTGTGTCTGGAGCGGGGCAGCGGGGTGTTGCGGGGCGACATAAAGGGGCTGGCGTTGGCGCTGGAGCCCTGCGAGGCTGCCCCGTGCACCTGTTCCAGCGAGGTGCTGATGGGCAGGAAGTCAAACTGGGCGCGGCGTGTGTTGGGGGACGGGGGCACCGAGCCCACCGTCTGGCCCCCCACCAGGCCCAGCACCTCGCCGCCCTCCAGGGTGGGCTGGAACTTGACGCGGCGCTGCATGCCGCCAGCGCCCACGCCATCCTGCTCCAGCATATCCCCCTCCCCCCCCAGGGGCCGCGCACCCCCACCCCGGGGCAGACCGCTGGGCAGGTTGCGCTGCAGCAGTTTGCGCAGCTCAGACAGTTGACTTGTCTTCTGCTGGTCGTCCAGCTCCACCGAATTCTTGTGGAAGTACTGAATCAGCTCCTCCTCCACCTCAGGCCCACTGCCACCACTGGCCTGGGGCTGCTGGCACACCTGATGCTGCTGCTGTTGCTGTTGCTGCTGCTGCTGTTGCTGAAGTTGCTGTTGAAGTTGTTGTTGCTGCAGTTGCTGTTGCTGTTGTTGTTGTTGTTGTTGCTGCTGCTGCTGCTGCTGTTGTTGTTGTTGTTGTTGCTGTTGTTGTTGTTGTTGTTGCTGTTGTTGTTGTTGTTGTTGTTGTTGCTGTTGTTGTTGCTGTTGTTGTTGCTGTTGCTGCTGCTGCTGCTGTTGCTGTGTGTGTATCTGGTGTGAGAGACTGTTCTGGGGCTCCAGCAGGCACTGGCTCACCAGGGAGCCCCCAAGCAGGGAGTCCATCCGTGAGGGCTGCTGGGGCACCTCCTCCACCCCGGCCGCCCCACCGTCCAGCTCTGGCCACTGCGCAGGGCCGTCAGCCCTTGGCTGGATGGCTTTGAACCGCGCCTTCGGGGAGGGGGCCTTGCCACCACCTGCCCCTACCCCGGCCCCGGCCCCGGCCCCAGCCCCGCCAGACATGATGAAGTGTGTTTTCTTGCTGGCCTTGGACAGGGGCACTTTGCAGTTCCCAACAGTGGTGGTCTTCTTGCCCTCCAGGGCGCCGCCGGGGGTGCTGACGCTGCGCCTCAGGCTGGGCGGGGCCGTGGGGCTAACGCCGCCCACACCCCGGGCCTCTGCCTTGGCCTCCAGCATCTTGTCATCTGTGATGGAGTCCAGGAAGTCGAGGGGCTGCTCCTGCTTGATGGTTGGGCCCCCCAGGCTGCCCAGTCCCCCAAGGCTCCCCAGGTCGCCGCCGTTCACCAGCTCGCAGCGCAGCAGAGAGCCGCCGTCACAGTTCCCGTTGGTGACAGGGGTGGGCTGTGTGGGGGCGTTGGAGCCCAGCTTGGAGGGTGGTGGGGGGGGCGGGGGCGTGCCATTGGTGAGGGGTGCGTGGCTGTCGCCTGAAGGGTTGCGCGATGCTCCGCTGCGCCGCCGGGACTTGGGACGGTCACTGCCGCCGCCGCCGCTGCATTTGGTCACTGCCGGCTGCTGCTCCTGACACACACACACACATATGCACACACACACACACACACACACAGAAGGGGAGAAAGAATGAACATAAGAAAAGGAAAACAACAATACTAAACCTCTTAACATTACCTTCCTATATTCATCTTCTCTTCAACACTGCAACTCAACAACAGAAAGTAACACCACAGCTACTACCTCCCTGTAACACACCTCAAACCTCTCCAAAACACAACACACAGGAATGGAAAACAACACCAACAACACACATAACACCCACCTGCAGTTTCCTCTTCTGCTCCCTGATTTGTTCCCTCTCGTGTATCTTCCGCTGTAGTTGAATTTGTGTTTCCCGGTGTTTCCCGCCGCCGCCGCCACCGCCACCACTGCCTACCAACACACCTGCAACACACACACACACACCTTTTAGTTTAGACCCATCACACTCATACATACACACACGTACAACATATACGCCCTCACTGAATTAAGAAAACACGCACACACACACTTACATCCTTATACACTACCCCCCCAACACACACACAATTTCACACTTCCTACACCCAATAATACAACCAAATACACCACATTATTTTCATGTATCAACCATTTAAAAGTTACACGCACACACACACACATGAACCAACCACAACCATACCTTAGAAGACTTTTTTTTCTTGTTTTTCTGTTTTTTGTCTTTTTCCATGTTTTTGTTCTTTAGGTGTTTCTTATACTGTAAAAATAAGTACACACCCACACCCACCCACAGGCACACCCACCCTGTTTGTGATCCGCCAGTGAGAGCAGTGTGAAGGCGGCCACTGAGCGGTTATCCACACAGTTCTTGTTGATGAGGTGGAGTGCCAAGTCTCTCAGGCACTCAAATTTGACAAGACACTCCTTCTCGGCCCACTCCAGGACGAGGCAGGCTGCGGCACGGTCCACCTCCCCCTCGTCCAGCACGCAATCCACGCCCAGCTGGAAGGGGTGGGATGGAAAGGTTGATTAGGGGGGTTGTGTTGGGGGGGTAAGGGGATGAAGGAAGGGAGGTAGGGTGCAGGAGAGGGGAGGGTTATGAGAGTTGTGTTGGGGAGGTAAAGGGGAATGAGAGTAGGGAAGAGAAGGAAAGGGAAGGGAAGGAAAGGAGGTGAGAGGGAAGAGAGAGAGTAGGAAAAGAAAGGGGAGTGATGGGAAGAACAGGAAAGGCAGAGAAGGAAAAGGAAGGTAAGGGATGGAAAAAGAAGAGAAAGAAGGAAAGTAAAGGAGAGGAAAAATGGGAAGGAGAGAAATGAAAAGGAAAGGGAAGGGAAAGAACAGGAAGGTATGGGATGGAAAGAGAAGATAGAGAAAGGAAGGAAAGGAGAGAAAGGGAAGGGAAAGGATGGGAAGGTAAGGAATGGAAAAGGAAGAAAAGGAAGAGGAAGGATAGGAAAGTTAAGGAAAGAGAAAAAGGGAAATGGAGGATGTTTTTGGTCCATATCACTACAAACATAACTATTTTTAACATCACCAAAACCACTCTTTACTTTTGTCTGTCGTGTGAGCGTTGAGTAGCAAGCTTTGTTTTTTTTCTACGCTCTTTTTGTTGCCCTTGAGCCGTCTCCTTTGTTGTAAAAAAAAAAAAAAAAATAATAAATAATAATAATAATAAAAAAAAAAAAAAAAAAAAAAACACATCATTATCTCTTCCTCTCTCTTCCCTTTCCTTCTTCTCATTAATATATCTTTCTCCTCTCTTCCTCTTCCTCCATTCTCATTATTTTAGCCTGTCTTGCTTATCTCCTTTCCCTCCCTCTCTTCCCTTTCCTTATTATCATTATATCTTTCTCCTCTCCTCCTCCTCCTTTTCCTCCATTCTTATTTACACTGTTTTGCTTTTCTCCTTTTCCTCCCTCTCCTTCTCTTTTCCATACTCACTCTACCATGTTGTTCTTCCCTTCCCTTCTTCCACCTACCATATCTTGTTCCCCTTCCCCTTACTTACCACACTTTTCTTCGCCATGTTATCATTGAGGTCAGGCAGGTCAGGGGGCTCCAGGGTCCACTTTTTCCTGAGCCCCGAGTAGCAGTATTTGGAGGCCCCGCGCTGCCCCAATCGCCGGGGCCGCACGCCGGGGAAGACCTGCTTCATCACCTTGCCGAAGTCCGCTGTGCTCAGTGCCTTGATGTTGTTGAGGTTGCAGTAGTGCCTGAGGGAGGTAAGGGGTATGAGGGTAGGGAGGAGGAGGAGAGGGAATGAGAGAGGATGATGTGAGGGAAGGAAAGGAGAGGGAAGAGAAAGAAAGGGGAAGGGGAAGAACAAGAAAGGCAAAGAAAAAAAAAGGAAGGGAAAGGAAAAAAAAGGAAGGTAAGGGAGAGAAAAAGAAGAAAAGGAACAAAAAGGATAAAGGAAGGAAAGGAAGGAGAGAGAAAGAAAAGGAAGTAGTGGGAAGAACAGGAAAGGCAAAGAATAAAAAAGGAAGGTAAGGGATAGAAAAAGAAGAGAAGGAACAGAAAAGATAAAGGAAGGAAAGAGGAAGGAAAGGAGAGGTTAACCCGGTAGCAGCGGGGATCATGTTTCTTAATGGTCCCTCTAAGTGAGAAAAATGAGAAAAAATCATCACTCATACAAACCATTTCATAATATATATCAAAGCATTTGTGATCAGTTTATGTATTATCTATTTTGGGGGGTTTCTATCATGGCACAAATTTGGCCCGTCGCTGCTACCGGGTTAAGGGTGGTGGATAGGGTTGTAAGGTTCCTGGGAATTTTGAACTGGGAAACTTACCATGGGAATTTTCGGGAACTTTGAGAATTAAGAAAAATATAAGAGTTTGCCTACGGAGACTTCGGGCTTAGAGGTGGTGACTGTCTGGTTACAAGTGGTTAGTGGAGATTCCTGGGAAATTTGAACTGGGAAACTAAGCAAGGGAATTTTCAGGAACTTTGAAAACTGAGAAAAATTTACAAGTTTGCTTATGTAGACTTAGGGTTTTGAGTTTAGAGGTGGTGTGAATGTCTGGTTACAAGTGGTAAGTGGAGGTTCCCAGGAAATTTGAACTGGGAAACTCACCATGGGAACTTTCGGGAACTTTGAGAATTAAGAAAAATATAAGAGTTTGCCTACAGAGACTTCGGGCTTAGAGATGGTGACTGTCTGGTTACAAGTGGTTAGTGGAGGTTCCTGGGAAATTTGAACTGGGAAACTCACCATGGGAACTTTCGGGAACTTTGAGAATTACGAAAAATATAAGAGTTTGCCTATGTAGACTTCGGGCTTAAAGGTGGTGACTGTCTGGTTACAAGTGGTTAGTGGAGGTTCCTGGGAAATTTGAACTGGGAAACTAACCAAGGGAATTTTCAGGAACTTTGAAAACTGAGAAAAATTTACAAGTTTGCTTATGGAGACTTAGGGTTTTGAGTTTAGAGGTGGTGTGAATGTCTGGTTACAAGTGGTTAGTGGAGGTTCCCGGGAAATTTGAACTGGGAAACTCACCATGGGAACTTTTGGGAACTTTGAGAATTAAGAAAAATATAAAAGTTTGTCTATGGAGACTTCGGGCTTAGAGTTAGAGGTGGTGACTGTCTGGTTACAAGTGATTAGTGGATGGTGGTGACAAGGTGTGATGCTGGTTAGGGGTGATATGTGAGTGGCATGGGGTGTGATACGGTTAAATTTTGGGGTATGAAGGAAGTAGTGATGGGGTGATGCAGGAAAAAGTTGGAAGTTTCGTTTAGTCGGCGCAACATCTGTGGTCATATGCCGGAGAGAGACAGGAGGGGGAAGGAATTATAGGAGAAGGGAACGGATCTCAGGAGACAGGACACAACCCCCGATTAATACCTGGTACCCATTCACTGCTGGGTTCCCAAAAGAGGACAAAACTCACATGTACTCATTGTAGACCTCTCTCTTGGGCAGGGAGACCTCACTATTCATTTCCAGGTGTGTCTTGATCCAGGTAATGGTCAGCTGGATTTCACACCGGCTGCCGAGAGGGTTGAGAGGCCTAGGAAAAAGGGGTCTAGATTACTCTTGATCTTATTCTTATTTATATTGAAATTATTTGTGTTTTTACTAAGCCTAGTTTACCTGTTATTTCATTTGTTCATGCATTCATAGCTTATCATTATTGCTTTTTGTACTAATTCTGGTTTGTTTTCTGTTTATTTGTGGAAGTCGTGCATTAGTGTTTTGAATCAGTTTTTTTTATACTAATCCTTATTTATTTTTTGTTTATTTGTGAAGTTATGCATTGGTGTTTTGAATCAGTTTTTTTATACTAATCCTTATTTATTTTTTGTTTATTTGTGAAGTTATGCATTGGTGTTTTGAATCAATGTTTTTTTTTTATATTAATCCTTGTTTATTTTTGTTTATTTGTGGAAGTTATGCATTAGTGTTTTGAATCAGTTTTTTTTTATATTAATCCTTCTTTATTTTCTGTTTATTTGTGGAAGTTATGCATTAGTGTTTTGAATCAGTTTTTTTTATACTAATCCTTCTTTATTTTCTGTTTATTTGTGGAAGTTATGCATTGGTGTTTTGAATCAGTTTTTTTTTTTATACTAATCCTTCTTTATTTTCTGTTTATTTGTGAAGTTATGCATTGGTGTTTTTTTTTTACTAATCCTTCTTTATTTTCTGTTTATTTGTGAAGTTATGCATTGGTGTTTTGAATCGTTGTTTAATTGGTTGGTACAAAAGAAAAGCCCCAAAAAAAACATACACAGCAAAACAAATCAAATCATCAATCAATTCCGACCACTCAAACACACAACACGCAAGAAACACAAATTATGCACCTCGGAAAACAGATTATTCGTGGAGTCATGCGCTGGTGTTTTGAATGGTTGTTTTTATTGATTGTTTTTGTTGGTTGGTTAGATTGGCAAATGTCTTACAGAGGGAGGATAAGAAAAGCCCTAAAAAAACATACACAGCGAAACTAATCAATTCACCAATCAATTCCTATCACTCACACACACAGCACGCAAGAATCACAAATTATATGTCTCAGAAAACTGGTACGTACATCAATATAACAAAGAAAAACAAAATGAGATAGAACAAATAGAAGCAGAAATCATCAATCAATCATTCAATCAATCAATCAGTCAGTCAATTCATTCCAAATAGAACACAAAAACAAATAAAAAATTGAAATGAAATGACAAAAAATAAAAACAACAAAAATATAATCAACCTATCAAAACATCCAATCAACCAATCAATCCACCATACAAATCCAATCCAATCAAACACTCAATCAAAAACACACACACAAAAAAAATAATAATAAAAAGAAATGCCAAAAAATTAAAACCAAAATCAAATCAACCAATCAACCAACCATACAAAACCAATCAAATCAACACTCTATCAAAAACACAAACAAAAATAATAATAAAAAATCAAATCAACCAATCAAAACATCCTATCAACCAATCACCCACAGACACCCAAGCAATCCACCCTGAACACTTACTGCTTGAGCGGGTCGGTATCTGGAGGGCGGCCCACTGGTAACTTCAGGTACAAAAGGAACTTCTCCACATCACTCAGCTGTGAGACTTGTTGTAGCAGACTCTCCACGACACACTTGCTGGAGACGCTGCCGGGGAGAGGGGAGAGTCAGTACAGGGTGATGGGGGAAGGGGTGAATAGGGGGGGAGGGGAGTCAGTATGGGGCGATGGGGGAAGGGGTGAATAGCGGGGGTGATGGGTGGAAGAGGGGAGTCAGTACGGGGTGATGGGTGAAGGGGTGAAGAGCAGGGGTGATGGGTGGAAGAGGGGGAGAGGGGAGAGTCCGTACAGGGTGATGGGTGAAGGGGTGAAGAGCAGGGGTGATAGTGGAAGAGGGGAGTGAGTATGGGGTGATAGGGGATGGGGTGATGGGTGGAAGAGCATAAGTGTATACGTGTGTGTTTGAAGGGGTGATTGTATGGGGAGGGTGACTAATAAAACCACTTTTTAAAAACATTAATTTTTTTTTTACTTTTTTTTAATATGGATGATTTTTTAAGAGTATGGATGACTTTTAAAGAGTATGGATGACTTTTTAAGAGTATGGTGACTTTTAAAGAGTATGGATGACTTTTTAAGAGTATGGATGACTTTTTAAGAATATGGATGACTTTTTAAGAGTATAGATGAATTTGTAAGAGTATGGATGACTTTTTAAGAGTATGGATGACTTTTTAAGAATATGGATGACTTTTTAAGAGTATAGATGAATTTGTAAGAGTATGGATGACTTTTTAAGAGTATGGATGACTTTTTAAGAATATGGATGACTTTTTAAGAGTATAGATGAATTTGTAAGAGTATGGATGACTTTTTAAGAGTATGGATGACTTTTTAAGAGTATGGATGAATTTTAAAGAATATGGATGACTTTTAAAGAGTATGGATGACTTTTTAAGAGTATGGATGACTTTTTAAGAGTATGGATGACTTTTAAAGAGTATGGATGACTTTTTAAGAGTATGGATGACTTTTTAAGAGTATGGATGATTTTTTGAGTATGGATGACTTTTTAAGAGTATGGATGACTTTTTAAGAGAATGGATGATTTTTAAAGAGTATGGATGATTTTTTAAGAGTATGGATGACCTTTTAAGAGTATGGATGACTTTTTAAGAGTATGGATGACTTTTTAAGAGTATGGATGACTTTTTAAGAGTATGGATGACTTTTCAAGAGCATGGATGACTTTTTAAGAGTATGGATGACTTTTAAAGAGTATGGGTGACTTTTTAAGAGTATGGATGACTTTTCAAGAGTATGGATGACTTTTTAAGAGAATTGATGACTTTTTAAGAGTATGGATGACTTTTTACGAGTATGGATGACTTTTTAAGAGTATGGATGACTTTTACAGAGTATGGATGACTTTTTAAGAGTATAGATGACTTTTTAAGAGTATGGATGACTTTTTAAGAGCATGGATGACTTTTTAAGAGCATGGATGACTTTTAAAGAGTATGGATGACTTTTTAAGAGTATGGATAACTTTTTAAGAGTATGGATGACTTTTTAAGAGTATGGATGACTTTTAAAGAGTATGGATGACCTTTTAAGAGTATGGATGACTTTTAAAGAGTATGGATGACTTTTTAAGAGTATGGATGGATTTTTAAGAGAATGGATGACTTTTTACGAGTATGGATGACTTTTTAAGAGTATGGATGACTTTTAAAGAGTATGGATGACTTTTAAGGAGTATGGATGACTTTTTAAGAGTATGGATGACTTTTTGAGAGTATGGATGACTTTTTAAGAGTATGGGTGACTTTTTTAGAGTATGGATGACTTTTAAAGAGTATGAATGACTTTTTAAGAGTATGGATGACTTTTTAAGAGTATGGATGACTTTTAAAGAGTATGGATGACTTTTTAAGAGCATGGATGACTTTTAGAGTATGGATGACTTTTTAAGAGTATGGATGACTTTTTAAGAGTATGGATGACTTTTTAAGAGTATGGATGACTTTTTAAGAGTATGGATGACCTTTTAAGAATATGGATGACTTTTTAAGAGTATGGATGACTTTTAAAGAGTATGGATGACTTTTTAAGAGTATGGATGACTTTTTAAGAATATGGATGACTTTTCAAGAGTATGGATGACTTTTTAAGAGTATGGATGACTTTTAAAGAGTATGGATGACTTTTTAAGAATATGGATGACTTTTTAAGAATATGGATGACTTTTTAAGAGTACGGATGACTTTTTAAGAGTATGGATGACTTTTTAAGAATATGGATGACTTTTTAAGAATACGGATGACTTTTTAAGAGTATGGATGTTTTTTTTTGAGTAAGTCATAAGTAATTGAAATCTGTAATGGAGGGATGAAGAAAGTATGACAAACACTAACGATAATGATAATACCAAAATTATAATCCTTCCGTAAATTTGTTCCTAATATGGTCAATAAATACTTTTTTTTTATATAAATATACAAACATACACGGAAGAAAGAAAACGCTACTCCTGACATTTAAACAGCCTACTTTACTCATATCATAATAATAATAATAATAATAACAACAAGACCAGTATCCCATCCCATTATGAACAGGACAAGCACGAAGGAAGAAAAAATAGAACGAAGAAAAAATAGAACACACAACTAATATAAAAACAATCTCCAAATATGTTCCTATTAATTATTCTAATCCGTAAGCCTGTCTTTTTTGGGAGGAGGAGGAGGAGGAGGAGGGAGGGGAAGAAGAGGAGGAGGAGGAGGTGGTGATGCAAGGTGGTGGTGATGGCGGTCAATGGCAACTCTTATGGTAATTTTTCTTCCTCCTCCTCCTCCTCCTCCTCTCCTTCTTCCTCCTCCTCCTCCTGAATGCAAATTAGTATAAAGGAGAGCCCGCTAAGTTTTAAGTAATTAGATGCGGTCTGCACATAATTATCACGACGAAAGGACGCGAGAAGAAATGGAGAATAAAAAATGAATTGCACTCTAACGGGGTCGGGGAAGTTTTTTTTTACCCCCCCCCTTAAAAAAAAAAACAGAAAACGAGCTAATCAAACCAATTATGCATCTAAATAAAATTAAAACCACATCAAATTAAGGTGAGAATAGCAAGAAACGGATGAATAAAAGAAACTAGGAAGATAAAATAATAATAAGTGGGAAAAATTAATACGAAGTGATCACCAAAGCGGCCCAGAGGCGATGGTGAGGGAGACGTCGTGTTCCTCATGTGGTCCAAGATGGCGGCCACTACACACACGCCACACGCCTCCTCACATGCAAAAAATCACCCATACACGCCCTTCCCATGCCCCCACGCCCTATCCATGCCCTTATCACGGTCATGCCACCACGGACACGCCCTTTAAAATGCCCCAGACCCCCCTACATGCCCTTATGGCCGCTGGAGAGGGTGGAGTAATGGTGAGGAGGGGAAGGGAGGGGAGGAGGGGGACAGGGAGGGGAGAGGGGGTCAGGGAGGGGGAACTGCATTAATGTTACCTGTTGACCCCCGCCCCTCCCTCTCTTTACCTGTTCTTCTCTTCCCTCCCTTCTTGCCTATTCCTCCCTATTCTTCCCTTTTCCTCCCTATTTATTGTCTTTTCTCTCCCTATTACTTCTCTCCGTTCTTGTCTTTTCCTTCCTATTTTTTTTTTGTTCACTTTGAAATTCGTCTCTTTTATGCACTTGTTATTATTTTGTTTTATTTATGTATGTGATTTGTATTTAGCGTTTGTTTCATGTTTCCTAAGTTTGTATTTCTGTATGCAGGTGAGTTTTTGTTTGATTGTTTTGTTTATTCAGTGTATGTTTGATATGTATTATTCGTTATTTGCATTCTCAGTCTTTTCTATGTTTTTGTTTTGCTTTTTCAACCTGCTGGTGATGCAATATGGAGCTATGTATCATTTGTCTTGGTGTAGTCAGTCTATCTATCTATATCAACCCATGTGTGTGAATGTCTACCTATCTATCTATCTATCTACTCCCAAGTGTGACCTCGCCAAGTCATGTAACCTTCCAAAAGTAGCTAGGTAAGTATTTTTATTTTATTTTGGTAGGGTCATTAAAATACCTCTATCTATCTGTTTATCTTTCTCTATCTACCTATCAACCTAATCTTTGTCTATCTACCTATCAACCTATATCTATGTGCCAATCAATCTACCTACTTTCTCCTCCCATTCCAGTGTTTCTGTACTCCTTATTCCTTCTCTTTTCCTCTTACTCCTCTCTTCTTCCTTCTCCGCTATTTACTCTCCTACCTCTTTCTTTCTTTCTGTTTATCTATCTATCTTTTCCTTTTAACTCTTCTTTCTTTCCTTTCTTCGCCCTTTACTCCCCTTCCTCTTTCTTTCTGTTTATCTATCTATCTTTTCCTCTTAATTCTTCCTTCTTTCTTTCCTTCCTTCACAGCCCTTTACTCTCCTTCTTTCTTTCTATCTTTTCATTTTAACTTCTTTCTTTCCGTACTTTATTCCGCTTCCTCTTTCTATCTATCTATCAATGTGACCTCACTAAGCCATGTAACCTTTCCTAATTGCAGTCATTTATCATCAACGTACAGTAATTATATATATGAAAAAAAAAGTGGATCTAGTGTGTAATTATGTATAAAAAGAAAGATATTGAGCTGTTTTGTTTTCACACACACACACACACACACACACACACACATAAACTCTTCATTGAGAAACAAAAGAATGGCGGAAGGTGTTGTGTGGAGGTAATTTCCGAAGTTTAATACAGTTTTTCGTCTTTATAATTAAGTTTTGTGGGATAATAATAATGCAACCTCTCTCTCTCTCTCTCTCTCTCTCTCTCTCTCTCTCTCTCTCTCTCTCTCGAATGAACTTGTCTGAGTAAAAAAAAAAAAGGAAAAATAACTAGGAAAAGGGAAGATATAGAAAAGGAAAAAGAGGAAGAGGAATATAAGGAGGAGAGAAAGAAGGAAAGGGAGGAGGAAGACCGAAGAAAAGGAGGAAAGGAGAAGGAATACAAGAAAGGTGGAATGGGGAGAGGAAGGAAGGAAGGAAGGAAGGAAGGATGGAAGGGAGAGAAAAGTATTATCACACAAGTTACTTAATACACCTCTCCCTCCCTTCCCTTCTACCTCTCCCTCCTTCTCCCTCTCCCTTCCCTTCTACCTCTCCCTCTCCTTCCTTCCTTCTCCCTCCCTCTCCCTCTCCTTCCTGCCCAAGCCTTTCTTTCATCTCTCTCTCTCTCTCTCTCTCTCTCTCTCTCTCTCTCTCTCTCTCTCTCTCTCTCTCGTTGACGTGAGAAAATTACTATTCTTCATCCTCTTCCTTCCTTCCTCCCTCCTCCTCCTCTTCCTTCCTCTCTCCCTCCTCCTCCTCTTCCTTCCTCTCTCCCTCCTCCTCCTCTTCCTTCTTTCCTTCCTTCTCCTCCTCCTTCCACTTATCAGCAGGTTTATTTTGAAGTTCTATATACAGAGAGAGAGAGAGAGAGAGAGAGAGAGAGAGAGAGAGAGAGAGAGAGAGAGATACACACTAACACATAAGTAGGTTTGGCAACGTCGCAAACATGGCTGCCTCAGAAGAGATTAAATATAATGTCAATAAGGAAAGTGACAGCTTGAAAACGTCGAGTGACAGCATAGTATAACAAATAGTAATAAAAAATAATAAATAGATAGTAGTAGTAGTGGTAGTAGTAGTAGTAGTAGTAGTAGTGGTAGTGGTGGTTGTGTTTGGAGGTAGGAGGAAAAAATGAAGGAGGTAAAAAAGGGAGGAACAGGAAGAGGAGGAGGAGAGAAAAGAGGGATGAAATAAAACTGATGAAATATACGAATGAGAAGAAAAGTAAAAAGAAGAAAGAAGAAGAAAAGTAAATGAAAAAGATGGAAGAATGAAAAGAAAATGAAGAAGCAAAAGACGAAGAAGCAGAAATAGAAAATGAAGAAGAGGTAGAGGAGGAGGAGGAGGAATAAAAGAAAGAGGAAAAGTTGGAAAAAACGAAAAAATACCAGAAAAAAGAAAAAGTATTAGAAGGAAAAGAAAAAGCAGTATATTAGTTGTACAAGAAGAAAAAGAAGTAAAGATGGAAGAAAAAATGAAGAATCAGAAGACGTAGAAGAAGAAAAAAGAAGTAGACGAATTAAAATATAAATAAGAGGATGAAGAAGAAGAAAAAGAAGAATAGGAAGAAAAGGAAGACGGACTTATAAGGAAGAAAAAAATAAATAAAAATAACATCATTGTGTATTCAAGACATCGTTTGGATACGTGTTTAGTGTTTTAAGGAGAGAGAGAGAGAGAGAGAGAGAGAGAGAGAGAGAGAGAGAGAGAGAGAGAGAGAGAGAGAGAGAGAGAGAGAGAGAGAGAGAGAGAGAGAGAAAGCAGGTGAGAGAAGGAAGGGGAAGGGCAAGGCAGGTGACACACACACACACACACACACACACACACACACACACACACACACACACACACACACGTGACCTGTGCCTGCTTGTGGGTGACCTACTAACCTTGGTCATACAACTACAAGGAGATAGTGATGGAGATAGCTCTCTCTCTCTCTCTCTCTCTCTCTCTCTCTCTGGTGAAACTCTTGT
>NC_066569.1:4731001-4733501 GCF_024679095.1 Eriocheir sinensis | reverse complement strand
AAGAGGAGGAGATAAGACAACAGGATTAAATAGAAAAAAAAATATATCGATGAAGAAATGAAAGATGAAGAAGAAAATGGAAGAACGAATGAAGAAGGAGGAGAAAGAGAAGAAAAAGAAGAATGAAAGAGGGAGGAAGACAAAGAAGAAAAAGGAAGGACGAATGAGGGAGGAAAAGAGAAGAAAAAAGGAAGACAGTGAAGGAAGAAGTAAAAGAGAAGACAAAGTAAGAATGAATGAGGGAAGAAGACAAAGAAGAAAATGGAAGAAAGGAATGAGTAAAAATAAAAACGAATAAATAAAAGAATGAAGAAAATACTTAAGAAAATAATAATAAGAGAGAGAGAGAGAGAGACCGGTTTTGAAGTGCGCTAGTGCCATATCTTCTTTCTTCTCTCTCTCTCTCTCTCTCTCCAATGCATCCCTGTTACCGCCACCACATGCAGAGAGAGAGAGAGAGAGAGAGAGAGAGAGAGAGAGAGAGACTAAAGGTATATAGGGAAATGGAGGCAAAGTTTTCCTCCTCCTCCTCCTATTCCTCTTATTCAACTTCATCCTCCTCTTTCCCCTGCTCCTCCTCCTCTTCCTTCTTTTTTTCCTTCTCCTTCCTTCTCATTCAATTTCTTCATCTTTCTCCTCTTCCTCCTTTTCCCTTTCTTTTCCTATTACTTCTACAACTACTACTGTCACCACTACTACTACTACTACTACTACTACTACACTACCACCACCACCACCACCCCTACTACTACTACCACTGCTAAAACTGCAAGACTAATGTGACGCGAAACCACGGCCAGAGAGAGAGAGAGAGAGAGAGAGAGAGAGAGAGAGAGAAAGGGTGCAAGCGTTGAAAATGGATTCGCAGAACAGCTGGCAACCCACACAGGTCAGCTGATCCACACACACACTCACACACAGACCTTGCTGTTTCCCTGCCTTCTTTCCTTCCTCCTAATCCCCTACAAACCCATTTCCTCTCTCTCTCTCTCTCTCTCTCTCTCTCTCTCTCTCAGCACAATTGTATCTTTTTGGCAATGTGTAAATCAATATATTGTTTTTCGTTTTTATGATTATTAATATTACTGAGTAAGAAAATATTTTAGGATAGACAATATATTACTGACAGGAAGAGGAGGAGGAGGAGGAAGAATAAAAGATAAAGATTATAAAATTCAACCACGTGGCTGTGAGTTAG
The DNA here is from genome assembly GCF_024679095.1 of Eriocheir sinensis. Classification (NCBI taxonomy): domain Eukaryota; kingdom Metazoa; phylum Arthropoda; class Malacostraca; order Decapoda; family Varunidae; genus Eriocheir; species Eriocheir sinensis. Next base: position 4,732,303 of record NC_066569.1, on the reverse strand, counting down.
TAGTAGTAGTAGTAGTAGTAGTAGTACTGGCATTAACTATATTATGATCGAAAATGTTTATGAATTAGGAGAGCAGTAGTAGCAGAAATGGTGGTAGTAGTAGTAGTAGTAGTAGTAGTGACATTAACTATATTATGACCGAAAATGTTTATGAATTAGGAGAGCAGTTGTAGCAGAAATGGTAGTAGTAGTAGTAGTAGTAGTAGTAGTAGTAGTAGTAGTAGTAGCAGTAGTAGTAGGTCAACGTGATATCACATTATTACGTCACTTTTGATGGGGGAAAAAAGTCTTAAAATGAAGGAGGAGGAGGAGAAGGAGAAGGAGGAGGAAGAGGAGGCGGAGGAGGTGAAGAAAGAGCAGAGTTGCCACTTCTCATTTTACCACTAATAATGCAATTTCAAACTCATTATCTACATTTTACTGCCTCCTCCTCCTTCTCCTCTTCCCTTTAGTTTTCTTCCTCCTCCTTTGTCTCCTTTTCTATTTCTCCTCATTTCTTTAACCTCCTTTTCTTTCTCTTCTCTTTCTCCCCTTCCTTATCCTCCCTTTTGTCAATCTTCCCCTTTCGCTATTAGTCTTCAACTTTATTTCTTCCTATTTCTTTCCTTTCTTTTTCTTCTTCCTCTTCCTCCTCCTCCCCTGCTATTTCAGTCTCCAATTTTGATCTTTTTTTCTTCTTTTTCCTCCTCCACCTCCTCTGCTCTTTGTCTCCTATTTCTTTACTCTTCCTTTTTTTCTCTTCCTCCTCCTTCTTTTCTTTTCCTGCTTCCCTTACATCTTCTTTCTTTTCCTCCTTTGGTATTTTCTTTCCTCTTACACCTGACAATATTTTCCTCATTTCCTTCTTTCCCTTTTTTAATGTTTTTTTCCTATATTTTCATTGTTTCTTTTCAATATTATACAACGTTCTTCCCATCTTCTTTATTGTTTACCCCGTTTTCTCTTTCTTCCTCCTCCTCCTGTTTTCTATGTTGTTTTTCTTTCCAACGTTTTCTTCGTTTCTCTTCAATATTCCACAACGTTTATTCCATGCTCTTTCTTATTCCCGTTTTCTTTACTTACTCCGTTTTCTCCCTCCTCCCATTTTCTTCCATTTTTTCCCATTCTTTTGTTTACTCCGTTTTCTTCTCCATCACTCCATTTCCTTCTACCTCCCGTTTTCTATGCTGTTTTTTCCTCCGTTTTCTTTGTGTCGTCGTCTTTTTTTCCTCGTTCAGTCTGACTCACAAAGTTCACGAAAGAAAATAAAAAAAAACAAAGTAGGAAAGAGTTGCTCCGGAAATACTAAACCTTGCAAGTCTT
>NC_066569.1:4667016-4730901 GCF_024679095.1 Eriocheir sinensis | reverse complement strand
TTTACGAACTGAGATATTTTGCCGCCATTAGAACTGGTTCACTACTTCTTGGGGTGGGAGGGAGGGGAGGGGTGAGGAAGAGGAGGAGGAGGACATAGAGGGGGGAAGGAGGAGGAGGAGAAGGAGGAGATGGAGGAGGAGGCACGGGTGGATAGGACAGGGAAGGAACGGGAGGAGGTTGGGAAGGAGAGGAAGAGGAGGAGGAGGAGGAGGTAGGGGTGGAGAGAACAGGGAAGGAATGGAGGAAGGAGGAGGAGAAAGAGAAGGAGGAGGTAGGGGTGGACAGAACAGGGAAGGAATGGAGGAAGGAGGAGAGGAAAGAGGAGGAGGAGGAGGAGGCAGGAGTGGAAAGAACAGGTAAGGAATGGAGGAAGGAGGAGGAGGAGGTAGGATTGGAAAGAACAGGTAAGGAATGGAGGAAGGAGGAGGAGGAGGAGGTAGGATTGGAAAGAACAGGTAAGGAATGGAGGAAGGAGGAGGAAGGAGGAGGAGGAGGAGGAGGTAGGATTGGAAAGAACAGGTAAGGAATGGAGGAAGGAGGAGGAGGAGGAGGAGGAGGTAGGATTGGAAAGAACAGGTAAGGAATGGAGGAAGGAGGAGGAGGAGGAGGGACGGCTGGACAGAACAGGTAATGGACAGAGGAAGAAGGAAGAGGAGGAGGAGGAGGAGGAGGAGGAGGGAAAGGAGGTGAAAATTCTCATTCTAACCCTTCTCAAAAAACTGGGCTATGGCGGGGGCACTTAGAATGGGCATAGGGTGAAAGAACCAGGTGATGGGTGAGGGGTGGGGGGTAGGGGGCATTTGGCAGGTGAGGGGGCAGCCTAAGTCGGGGGGAAGATCTGGGTGGGGGGATGAGGGGGGCAGCCTAAGTTGGGGGAAGTTCTGGGTGGGGGGTGGGGGGCAGCCTAAGTCGGGGGAAGTTCTGAGTGGGGGGCAGCCTAAGTCGGGGGAAGTTCTGAGTGGGGGGTGGGGGGCAGTCTAGGTCGGGGGGAAGCTCTCGTTCCACCGCGTCTCGAAGAAGGATCGCAGATTGTGCCCGGCTTTGCCCACGGGGGAGTCGTCCTCATTGAAGGTCTCACAGTTGTTGAACATGAGTCGAAGGTCCTCGCAGAACTCCTCCCGCGACTTGTACCTGTGTGGTGGTGTGGTGGTGGTGAGGAAGAAGTGGTTTTATGATAGTGGTGGTGGTGGTGGTTGTGAAGAAGAAAGGTAAGGAGGTGATTTTATGATAGCGGTGGTGATGGTGAGTGTGGTGGTGGTGAGGAGGAATGGTGGGTAAGAAGTGGTTTTATGGTGGTTGTGGTGGTGGTGGTGGTGGTGGTGAGGAGGAGGTGTTTTGGTGATTGTGGTGGTGGTGGTGAAGAAGAGGAGATAAAAAAAGAGGGGAAAGAAAAGTTAGAATTAGTATCAATTTTCTCTCTCTCTCTCTCTCTCTCTGATACACAAACAAACAAACACACAGACATAACACACACACACACACACACACACACACACACACACACACACAATATCAACCAATCCATAAACTATCCAACCAAATAATCTTTCTCTCACAAACACACAAACAGACATAACATCACTCCAACACACACACAAACACACACACACACAATATCAACCAACCACACATAAACAGAACAACAAACCAATCAACCGAACCACCAATCCGCCACTCACTGATTATCCTCCAGCTTCTTCTTGATGACGGAGAGGTCCATGGGCCGGCGGATGATCTTCTTGTAGGTGGGAAACTGGCGGGTGTTTACGGGCAGGAGGAACGGCCAGGCATCTTCGTGGACCTCAAGCTCGCCAACGATGGTCTTGCACGCCTGGAGGTCCTTCTGCTCCTTCTGCGGGGGGTGGAGGAAGGGGGTTAGGGAGTGAGTGAGGGTAGGAGGAGGAGGAGGAGGAGGAGGAGGAGGGATGGAGTGCAGAGAATGAGAAGAGAATGAAAAGAGAAGGAAAAGAGAATGAAAAGAGGAATGTTTTGAGAAGAGAATGAAAAGAGAAGGAAAAGAGAATGAAAAGAGGAATGTTTTGAGAAGAGAATGAAAAGAGAATGAAAAGAGGAATGTTTTGAGAAGAGAATGAAAAGAGGAATGTTTTGAGAAGAGAATGAAAAGAGAAGGAAAAGAGAATGAAAAGAGGAATGTTTTGAGAAGAGAATGAAAAGAGAAGGAAAAGAGAATGAAAAGAGGAATGTTTTGAGAAGAGAATGAAAAGAGAAGGAAAAGAGAATGAAAAGAGGAATGTTTTGAGAAGAGAAGGAAAAGAGAAGGAAAAGAGGAATGATGTGAGAAGAGAATGAAAAGAAGAAAAAGAGAAGGAAAAGAGAATGAAGAGAAATTGAGAAGAGGAATGATGTGAGGGAATGAAAAGAGTGAAAAGAGAAATTGAAAAGGATTGTAGTGAGAAAAGAATGAAAAGAGAAGGAAAAGAGGATGAAAAGAGGAACATTTTGAGAAGAGAATGAAAATAGAATGAAGAGAAGTTGAAAAGAGGAACATAGCAGTGAAAAGAGAATGAAAAGAATGAAAGGAGAATGAAGACGGATGAAATGAGAAGAGAAAAAAAATACATCAATACAACACACACACAGTAGGTCAGGTAAGGTCAAGTCAGGTCATCAGGTCATATTAGTGAAAAGAGAATGAAAAGAATGAAAAGGAGAATGAAAACGGATGAAATGAGAAAAGAAAAGAAAATACAGCAATACAACACAGTAGGTCAGGTAAGGTCAGGTCGGGTCAATCAAGTCAGGTCACGTCGGGTCATCACCTTCTTATTGGCGCGGTCCTTCTTGGAGACGGCGGGTGACACGGCTCCCTGGGGCTCATCCACGGCGTCGGGGGGCGGGTCAGGGGGCGGGGCGGAGGCGTTGCTCTCACTCACCTTCTTGGCACGACCTCGGCGACCCCGCGGACTCTTACTGGTGCAGGCGGGGCAGACCCACTTGTTCCGGGGCACCTGTGTGGGGGAGGCGTGGTCAGGGGTGAGGGGGGGGAGGGGTTGTGTGCCGGAGGATGGGTTGAGTTTACAGTAAGAGTCTTTGTTGTGTTTTCATTCTTCAAGGTAACGGGCAAACACAAAACAAGTAAAAAATATAAAATGTCCACAGCAATGCTCCTACAGGAAAAACTTGAGTGTGTGTGTGTGTGTGTGTGTGTGTGTGTGTGTGTGTAAAATAATATAAGTGCGTGCATGCATACCTTATTCAAGTTTGGCGTGATGCAGGTGGTGTGGTAGGCGCGGGGACACACGGAGCAGTGGACCAGCGTGCGGCCCTCAGTGCCTCCACACACCAGGCAGTGCCGCTGAGCCGTGTCGCTGAACTTGTTGACGCACTCGTAGCAGTACCAGTCTCCGTCGGGAATGTTGTTCATGGGAGGCTTGAAGCAGTGTGTGTGGTAGCCCTTGTCACACCCGTCACACAGCAGCAGCTTCTCCTCGTGGTCCCCGCTGTGGCAGAACTGACAGTATGCCTTCATGATGCTCTTGTCCCACGCCACGGCTGTCTCCAGCATATAGGTGCACATCGCCAGCTGGGCCGCCGTCTCCGCCTTGCCCACCGCCTCCCGCCACACCTGCAGGCCCTTGGGTACCTCCTTGGTGTCCGGGGCTTGGTCGTTCTTGGGGTTCACTGGTACGCCTGTTTTTAGGGGTGAAGAAGAGGTGTGAGTGAGTTGATGGTTTGATAGAGAAGGAGGAAGAGGAGGAGTGGTGACAAAAGAGGGAGAGATACAAGAGGACAAGAAATAAGAATAATGGAGTGAAGATAAAAATGGAAGGGCTAGAAAAGGAAAACAAATGAGTGATGAGGTGAAAGAAGACGGAATAGAAAGGAAAATCAAATAAAAATATTGAAATAGAGATAAAGAGGAAAGGATAGAAAAGGAAAACAAATAAAAATAATAAAATAGATAAGAATAACAAGATAGATAGATAGAAAGACAGATAGATAGAGAGAAACACACACACACACACACCAAGTTAAAAATGAAAAACACACACAAATAAAATAAGACAGACAGAAAGAGAGCGAGAGAGAGAAACACACAAACACACACACACACAACTTACCAAGGGGCGGCTTGAGGTACCGTCGCTCAATTCCTTCTTCCAGCGCCAACAGCCGGTCCCTTCCGACGTGTATGGGGTTGAGGCGGCTGTCCCCCTCATCCGTCGGCTCCAGGCATGATGCGCGGAACTCACCCACCTGGCGCTCCCCGTTGTCGTTCAGCCGCCAACTCTGGGGTGCAAAAGACGGGTGATGGGTGAGGGTGTTGATGGGGGATTCTGGGATGTGTGTGTGTGTGTGTGTGTGTGTGTGTGTGTGGGTGGGTGTGTGTGTGTGTGTGTGTGTGTGTGTGTGTGTGTGCTTTGTCCCTTATGCCTCTTCCTCTCTCCTCCACCTTCTCCTCCACCTCTCCATCCCTCCTCACTCACCTTACTCTGCATGGAGGCGTTGGTGATCTTCTCCTCCATGGCGTAGACAGAGTCCAGGATGGCAAAGTCCACCCTCAGCGCCACGTCCGGGAGCCAGTGCTGCGGCTGGTCGGCCACCGGCGTCCCAAACTCGTCGTACACCACCTTGGCGGCCTCCTCTGGGTCGGTCTCCAGGTTGGTGGCGTCGGCGTCAATCTGTGGGGGAGGAAGGGAAGATGTTGACTTGCTTAGCTTAGCCTAGGTAAGATTAACGTAGAAGTGCTTATTCCTGCCTGACATGGCCAAGATAAGGCTTACATTAATGGCCAGTCTCGTGTCATGGTTCTGATTATTACACAACAGGATTTTACAGTGATTACATAACGTGCTGCTAGTGTTGCTCCTCTCCCTGAAACTCCCGGGTCAAACACTGTCCCCACAAGCACGGCTGATGACACGAGGCTGGTACACAAAATAATTTACTCTTGACCTGCCCGGCCCAACAGGTAGGCAGTGGCAGTACAGCGTTCCCTCAAGGAAGCTCGTCCAATATCACTTTTTTTCTATTTCAATACTTTCCTACTTCTTTTGAAAAATCCACAAATGAAAAGGGAAGCTTGTCCAATACTGGCATTTTTTCTGTCAATACTTTCCTACTTCTTTTGAAAAATCCACAAATGAAAAGGGAAGCTTGTCCAATACTGGCATTTTTTCTGTCAATACTTTCCTACTTCTCTTGAAAAATCCACAAATGAAAAGGGAAGCTTGTCCAATACTGGCATTTTTTCTGTCAATACTTTCCTACTTCTCTTGAAAAATCCACAAATGAAAAGGGAAGCTTGTCCAATACTGGCATTTTTTCTGTCAATACTTTCCTACTTCTCTTGAAAAATCCACAAATGAAAAGGGAAGCTTGTCCAATACTGGCATTTTTTCTGTCAATACTTTCCTACTTCTCTTGAAAAATCCACAAATGAAAAGGGAAGCTTGTCCAATACTGGCATTTTTTCTGTCAATACTTTCCTACTACTTTTGAAAAATCCACAAATGAAAAGGGAAGCTTGTCCAATACTGCCATTTTTTCTGTCAATACTTTCCTACTTCTCTTGAAAAATCCACAAATGAAAAGGGAAGCTTGTCCAATACTGCCATTTTTTCTGTCAATACTTTCCTACTACTTTTGAAAAATCCACAAATGAAAAGGGAAGCTTGTCCAATACTGCCATTTTTTCTGTCAATACTTTCCTACTACTTTTGAAAAATCCACAAATGAAAAGGGAAGCTTGTCCAATACTGCCATTTTTTCTGTCAATACTTTTCTACTTCTCTTGAAAACCCAAGAATAAAACAGGAACATTATACACACTCAGCCAGCGATGTCTGTGTGTGGCTGAGGGGCGACTCTACGCTATACACAGCACTAGAGCTAGACACTTCAGGGCAACAGCAAGGACAGGTAAATCATTGGCTACCTCACTGTACACGGACGGTTATTGCTACTCTAGTCTATGCTATAGTACACTATGCTATATTATGCTAGCCTACACCATGCTGAGCTCTGGCCCCTCCTCCTCCTCCTCCTCCTGTAAGCTGAGGTGGTGTGTGTGAGGCCAAGATGCATAAAAAGAGTTGTGTGAGGAAATAACAGGCAGAGCAAAGGAGGAATGCAGCGTGTGTGTGCGTCAATCCTCATGCTAGCTTTGTCTCTCTCTCTCGCTCACTCTCATTCTCTCCCTTTCTCTCTCTCTCTATGGCAACGTTGCTAGATTGTCGTACTCAGCTGCTTGTATTTCCCGACTTCCTACCACAAAACCGTCTTCTGGACTCCAATAACGAAACCCATTTATAGTTATCGTTAAAAGAATTAGATCCTGATGTTTAGTTAGGCGTCAGACACCAGTAAATACTATGCTCTGAGTACAACAACCTGGAACTTGATTGTCGTACTCAGCTGCTTGTATTTCCCGACTTCCTACCACAAAACCGTCTTCTGGGCTCCAATAACGAAACTCATTTATAGTTATCGTTAAAAAGAGTTAGATCCTGCTGTTTCTTGGCAATAGTCAGGCGTCAGAAACAGGTAAATACTGTGCTCTGAGTACGACAATCTGGAACTTGATTGTCGTACTCAGCTGCTTGTATTTCCCGACTTCCTACCACAAAACTGTCTTCTGGGCTCCAATAACGAAACTCATTTAGAGTCATCGTTAAAAGAGTTAGATCCTGATGTTTCTTGGCAATAGTCAGGCGTCAGACACCGGTAAATACTGTGCTCTGAGTACGACAATCTGGCAACAGTGCTCTATGGTACTCACGGGAGCCACCAGAGCCAGTTTGTTTTTGTGGGTGCGCTGAGGGGAGGAGGAGCACCAGCACTCAGGTAATGTTAGAACCATGTCTCTTATACGCTAAATTGACCTAACTAGACCTGACCTAAACTAATGTAACCTAACAAGAGCTAACCAGACCTATGGTGACCTAACAAAACCACCTGAACCTAACTAAACCTAACCCTGACCTAGGCTATTGAGAGCTAACCAGATCTAACATGACCTAACAAAACCTACCTGAATCTAACTACAGCTAAACTAACCTAACGTATCCTAGCTCAATTTAATCTAACTAGACCTCACCTAAGCTAACCTAACGTGACCTAACCTGACCTCACACTGCCATTACAGATCCCTTAACCCTTTCATTGCTAAACGCTCGCAGCAAGCGTTAGGCGTATTTGCTGGTGGTGCTAAACGCTCGCTGCAAGCTCCAGCCGCACTCAGTTCTCACAACACAGGATTGCCAACTGAGTAGGCTCTTCACTAAATTTGGTGGAAAATCATATCAGCCCAGTGTGGCAAATCTACGGACGAGTAACTGGTGGATGTTCTTGCCCAATATAGCGGCATTTTTGCATAGCTTCACCTATCACCTGACTGATTCTTTGACCAAATAGTTGTAAATATTGCAGTTGGCAATACTCCCTTGTCAGAATCTGAAGGAGAGATGTCTGCAGTTCCCTCAATATGGCTGATCATCGCGCACGCACCGACGTAAGTGTTAACATTCAACACTCCCTGAACATGCATGTACGTTCACAAGAGAGGCATACATAACCGACTCCTATAGATCTGGACCTCCTCTTTCCAGTGGTGTTTTTGGTTTTTAGCTGTGATGAATAGTTTTGAGATACAGAGGTTAAAAGAGACCCCCCATTGGGCTCCCTGACTGTGCCTGAGGGGATAGTCACGTCCGCACCACACGCAAGGAAAGGGTTAATGCTGACTTACTGACTGACCAAATGACTGACTAGTTTATTTAATGATTGCCTAAGTGACTAACTAAATGGCTGACTAACTGAATGACTGGCTGACTGACTGACTGACTAGTACATGAACACATTTGAAGATGGCAGCTGACTGTTGTTGTGGGGTGGGGAATTTATTTTCAACTTGTTAAAACTCAAACGAACAAATTTCTGTATCGTCCCAATTGGTTTACTTTTTGCGACCGTCTCTCTCTCTCTCTCTCTCTCTCTCTCTCTCTCTCTCTCTCTCTCTCTCTCTCTGTGTACGTATACTATCTATATGTATGTTACTGAGTCTGTGTGTACGTCTATGTGTGTGCGTGTGTCATTAAATTTGTGTGTATGTCTGAAATTAAGTCTGTATGTATGTGCGTATGTTATTAAGTCTCTCTCTCTCTCTCTCTCTCTCTCTCTCTCTCTCTCTCTCTCTCTCTGGGGTATCGGAGGACAGGTTACAACGGTCAGTTTTTTGTCCGAATTGGTATAAATTTTCCGAGTTTTCGTCCTGCTCATCTTCATATGCAGAGAAGGGGAATGCAACTTTACTTAACACAATGAAAATAAGTGTTAGTGGTGATAATGGTGATGATAAATGCAGTAATAATAAGGAGAATGACGTACTTTTTTTTTTTTACAACAAAGGAGACAGCTCAAGGGCACAAAAAAAGGAAACAATAATAAAGAAAAGCCTGCTGCTCGCTGCTCCGACAAAAACAATCAAAAGAGGTGGCCGAAAGGGAGGTCAATTACTGTTACTGTTTATTGCATTTAGTAGTGAGGTTAAGGGAGGACTGCGGAGGGCTTCTAAGTTAATGACATCTTTTTATTCATTTATTTACTTTTGTTTGGTAGAGGAGGATGAACAACATGAAGGAAAAACAATATACCTTTGCCAGAATAAGGGAGTGTGAGTGATATGTTAATGCGAGGATGTTCACTATCAATCAAGTCTGCATAAGTGTCTGTGTGCATCTGTGTGTGTGTGTGTGTATGTGTGATTAAATTTGTGTGTATGTCTGAGTACGCGTGTGTATATATAATTGAGTTTATGTCTGTATGTGTGTGTGTGTGTGTGTGTGTGTGTGTACGTGTGTGTGTGTATCTCTGTATCTGCCGGGACTCACCTTCGATATAGCGTTCTTCACGATGGAAAAGTTCTTCTCGATAAATCTCTTGAGCTCCCTCTCGCGCACGCCCCTCTCGTTCAGCGCGCCGATCATCTCCTTCAGCTGGTCCATGTCCCCGAGGTGCCACCAGCCCGTCTTGTACTCTGGGGTGGGGACAGAGACACCGGTAACTTAAATATCAAAGACGTCTTGTTGAATATCTAAGAGCGAAGTCATGTGGGTAATCTAACACCCTTCCCTGCCCTTTTGTCCCCTCCCTTTCTTTCCCTGCCCCATATTTCCCTTCCCACCCTTCCCTGCCCACCCTTCCCTGCCTTTCTTTCCCTGCCCCTTCTTCCCCTCCCTTTCTTTCCCTGCCCACCCTTCCCTGCTCCTTTCCCCCCTCCTCCCTGTTATTCCCTGTCTTCCTGTCCTTCCCTGTTCCATCTTTCTCTCCCTTTCTTTCCCTTTCCCCCCCTTCCCCACTGTCTTCCCCTGTCTTCTTGTCCTTCCCTGTCCCTTCCTACGCCCCCTGTCTTCCCCCGTGAACCCCTGCCCCTTCCTCCATCCCCTTCCTTTCCCTGTTCACCCCTGCCACTTGCTATCCTCCCCTACCCCTTCCTACCCCCCTTGTCTTCCCCTGTAAACCCCTGCTCCTTCCTCCCCCCCTCTCTGCTTTCACTATCACCCTGTTATATCCACTCTATCCCTGCCCCTTCCTATCTCATTGTGAACCCCTGCCCCTTCCTACCCCCTGTGAACCCCTGCCCCCTCCTTCCACTGCCCCCCACACTCACCGTCGGGGATGGGCAGCGCCTCAGCCGTCTGGTGCAGGCGTTCCAGCAGCTCCTTGTGTGGCAGGGACTGGATGCCGCCCATGAGGTGTGTGCCAACGGCGTCTGAGGGGGTTGTGCCGGGGGCCGGGGTGGCTGGCGGCCCTCCTGGGGTGGCAGTGAGGTCCGTGGTGTTGGTGGCATCAGCGGTGGTGTTCCCTGGGGTGGCTGAGGCTTGGTCTGGGGTGGCGGTCACGCTAGGGGTGGTGTTAACCTCTTGGCCAGCGCTGACCTCCATGGTATTGGTGCCTGGCGTGGCAGGGGGTGGGGCGGGGGGCTTGGGGGTGCTGACTGCTAGTGGTGGGTTGAGGGGGGTTGCGGGGGTGGCGGGGGGGCGGGGCGGGCGGGTGGGGCCGGGGGGGGTGCCGGGCGTGGGGCTGTGGGGACCATTGTACCTGGGGCAGGGGGAGGCCTCTCTGGGGGAGCCCCGCGGGGTACCGTGTGGGGTGTGACCGCTGGGCAGGGCCTCCATGGTGGACACATCACAGGGGGTGCGTGGCAGCAGGCTGAAGGCCAGCTTCTCCCGCTGGGCCACATGCTCGGGCCGCAGGTACTGGCCGGGCACCAGGCCCAGACCCAGGGCCAGCAGGTTGGGGTCGATGCCCTCCCCGGCGTTGGGGGGCGGCGGGGGCGTCTCCTTGAGGCCGTTCACCAGGTAGGGGCTGAGGTTGGAACCCAGCATGGGGGGGTAGAGGTCGGCGATGGCGCTGCTCATGGCCTCCCTGTTCTCCATGATGCCATTCTGGCCTGACGGGGCACGCGAGTCATCCCGCACCCTGTCCTCGCCCCGCCCCGCCCCGCGCTTGGGGATATCTGGGACGTCGCTCTCCTCCGCCTCCTCCTTCAGCTCCTCCTCCTTCTTCACCTGCAGGAGGGGCGCGGCGGGAGGCTTCACGTCCGCGCCCTCGCCCTCTTTCCCCTCCTCCTCCTCCTTCTCCGTCTTCACCTCCACTTCAGTCTTCACCTCCACCTTCTCCTCCTTCACCTCCGCCTCCTCCTTCACCTCCACCTTGGCCTCCTGTTCCTCCTTGGCCTTCCGCTCCTTCTCCTCCCGTGCCGCTGCCAGCCGCTCCTCCAGCTCCTCTTGCGTGAGGCCAGCCTTGGAGGCGGAGGAGGGGATGGTGAGGGGGAAGTGGTCCCGCCCCGTGTAGTCGCAGGACGAGAGGCCCTCCAGGAAGGGGCCCCCGGCGTGAGGCAGCACCCACATGGTCCTCTGAGGGGGGAGGTGTGGGTGAGGGGTGGTGGAGGTGTGGGTGAGGGGTGGTGGAGGTGTGGGTGAGGGGTGGTGGTGTGGGTGAGGGGTGGTGGAGGATGAAGGGGAAGATGGAATAGGTGACAATGTGGAATAAGAACATCCACCCTCGTATTAAAAGCTAATGATACAAAGGTTATTAAAGGAGAAAACACCATCTTAGAAAACAAAACAAAAAAAACTGAAATAAAAAAAGAAAAACAAACCAAAAGAATAAAAGACTCGGGTGACAAGATGAGAAGAGGACAGAAAGTATATCGAAAGAAAAATATCATGTTTGAAAAATGAGGAAAATAAAAAAGCCTACTAAAAAATAATAAATAAATAAAAACAATCACAAAAAAATACACAAAACTCAGGTAATAAAAAAAAGGACAGAAAATATATTGAAAGAAAAATATCATGTTTGAAAAATGAGGAAAATAAAAAAGCCAACTAAAAAATAGAAAATAAAATAAAAACAATCACAAAAAAATACACAAAACTCAGGTAATAAAAAAAAAGACAAGATATTGAAAAAAATAATAATAATAATAATAATCTTCAAAAAACAAAAAAATAACCACAACCAACACAAAAAAACACTAAGCCGGAAAAAATGAAAACAGATAATCACAAAAACTAAGCTGGTTAAAAAAAAAAAATAAATAAATAAATAAATAAATAAAAGAAAAAATATCAGCTTGAAAAATGGGAAAAATAAAAAAGCAAATAAAGAAAAACAACAAAACAAGGAAAACAAACAAACAAGAAAGTCATAAAACTTGGGTAAACAAACGAGCAAATGACAGAAAATGTATAAAAAGAAAAAAACAGGGTCTAAAAAAAACAACAAAAAATATTAAAAGAAAAAAACAGGATCTAGAAAAACAACAAAATATAAAAAAAAAATAAAAAACAGGATCTAAAAAAACAAATAAAAAAATAAAAACAGGATCTAAAAAAACAAAAAAAAATAAAAAATTAAAAACAGGATCTAAAAAAAAAAAAATAATAAATAAAAACAGGATCTAAAAAAAAAAAAATTAAATAAATAAAAAAAAAAACATGATCTAAAAAAACAACAAAAAATACTAAAAAAAAACAGGATCTAAAAAAACAACAAAAAATGTTAAAAGAAAAAAACAGGATCTAAAAAAACAACAAAAAATAATAAACCCAGAACAATCGACCCCCAAAAAAAAACATTAAAAAACAGGAAAAAGAAAAAAACGGCAGAAGAGGACAAGGTAAAATCCGCTAACGAGTCCGGCACACACTCACCTGGTACCTGTCCTGGCCGCAGTTGAAGCCGCGCACCTGCTGGGCCGTCTCAAACAAGTCTTGCCGCACCTGGTTCATCTGGCGCTGCAGGATGTCCAGTGTCTTGGAAGCGTCGTCTGCGTTCAGCCTCTTGTCGTCCTCCTGAAGAAAGGCAACAGTCAGCTTCAGGGTGATGATAATGCAGGGAGAAGAGAAAGAGTGGTAGGTTGGTAGGAAGATGAGGGGGAGGGAAGAGGGAAGGAGAGGGTGAAGATGGGGGAAACATGGAAACATGGAAATGCAGGCAACAGAAAGCCTATTGGCTCATTACGAGGTCGCCCGCTTGGGTGATTTAATCTGCTCGACCGCCACCTGGGGCTTGGTGAGCAGATGAAAGCACCTCGATATTGAGGAGCAGATGGAAGCCCCTCGTTATTCAGTTTACTCCTGACGCAGCGAAATGACGGTCGATTCTATATTTGAAGGAGTTGATGGTATTCGCATTCACTACTTCTGAGGGAGAGAATGGTAGGTGGGAGGAAGATGAGGGGATGGAAGGAGGAAGAAAGGGAAGAAGAAGAGGGTGAAGATAGGGGGAGAGATACTGGTAGGTGGGTAGGAAAAGAAGGGGATGGAAGGAGAGAGGAAAGGAGGGAAGGAGAGGGTGAAGATGGGTAAAGAGGAGGAGGATGGAGGGGGAAGGAGGAGGAGGAAGGGGGGGGAAGTTAGGAGGAGGAAGGAGGGGGAGGAGGACATGAACAGTTAGCTTTGGATTGATGTTAATGTGGGAGTTTATGGTTGACAATAGTGCATGAGTTTATGGTTGACAATAATAGAAGTGTTGAAAATAGAGGAAGGATTAGTACTGAACTGAGGAAGATGGAAGAGGATCATTGCAAGTTCGACCCCAAGAAGAAGATAGTGCAGGAGTTTATGGTTGACAATAGTGCATGAGTTTATGGTTGACAATAATAGAAGTGTTGAAAATAGAGGAAGGATTAGTACTGAACTGAGGAAGATGGAAGAGGATCATTGCAAGTTCGACCCCAAGAAGAAGATAGTGCAGGAGTTTATGGTTGACAATAGTGCATGAGTTTATGGTTGACAATAATAGAAGTGTTGGAAATAGAGGAAGGATTAGTACTGAACTGAGGAAGATGGAAGAGGATCATTGCAAGTTCGACCCCAAGAAGAAGATAGTGCAGGAGTTTATGGTTGACAATAGTGCATGAGTTTATGGTTGACAATAATAGAAGTGTTGAAAATAGAGGAAGGATTAGTACTGAACTGAGGAAGATGGAAGAGGATCATTGCAAGTTCGACCCCAAGAAGAAGATAGTGCAGGAGTTTATGGTTGACAATAGTGCATGAGTTTATGGTTGACAATAATAGAAGTGTTGAAAATAGAGGAAGGATTAGTACTGAACTGAGGAAGATGGAAGAGGATCATTGCAAGTTCGACCCCAAGAAGAAGATAGTGCAGGAGTTTATGGTTGACAATAGTGCATGAGTTTATGGTTGACAATAATAGAAGTGTTGAAAATAGAGGAAGGATTAGTACTGAACTGAGGAAGATGGAAGAGGATCATTGCAAGTTCGACCCCAAGAAGAAGATAGTGCAGGAGTTTATGGTTGACAATAGTGCATGAGTTTATGGTTGACAATAATAGAAGTGTTGGAAATAGAGGAAGGATTAGTACTGAACTGAGGAAGATGGAAGAGGATCATTGCAAGTTCGACCCCAAGAAGAAGATAGTGCAGGAGTTTATGGTTGACAATAGTGCATGAGTTTATGGTTGACAATAATAGAAGTGTTGAAAATAGAGGAAGGATTAGTACTGAACTGAGGAAGATGGAAGAGGATCATTGCAAGTTCGACCCCAAGAAGAAGATAGTGCAGGAGTTTATGGTTGACAATAGTGCATGAGTTTATGGTTGACAATAATAGAAGTGTTGAAAATAGAGGAAGGATTAGTACTGAACTGAGGAAGATGGAAGAGGATCATTGCAAGTTCGACCCCAAGAAGAAGATAGTGCAGGAGTTTATGGTTGACAATAGTGCATGAGTTTATGGTTGACAATAATAGAAGTGTTGGAAATAGAGGAAGGATTAGTACTGAACTGAGGAAGATGGAAGAGGATCATTGCAAGTTCGACCCCAAGAAGAAGATAGTGCAGGAGTTTATGGTTGACAATAGTGCATGAGTTTATGGTTGACAATAATAGAAGTGTTGAAAATAGAGGAAGGATTAGTACTGAACTGAGGAAGATGGAAGAGGATCATTGCAAGTTCGACCCCAAGAAGAAGATAGTGCAGGAGTTTATGGTTGACAATAGTGCATGAGTTTATGGTTGACAATAATAGAAGTGTTGAAAATAGAGGAAGGATTAGTACTGAACTGAGGAAGATGGAAGAGGATCATTGCAAGTTCGACCCCAAGAAGAAGATAGTGCAGGAGTTTATGGTTGACAATAGTGCAGGAGTTTATGGTTGACAATAATAGAAGTGTTGGAAATAGAGGAAGGATTAGTACTGGACTGAGGAAGATGGAAGAGGATCATTGCAAGTTCGACCCCAAGAAGAAGATAGTGCAGGAGTTTATGGTTGACAATAGTGCAGGAGTTTATGGTTGACAATAATAGAAGTGTTGGAAATAGAGGAAGGATTAGTACTGGACTGAGGAAGATGGAAGAGGATCATCGCAAGTTCGACCCCAAGAAGAAGATAGTGCAGGAGTTTAGGGTCAATGATAATGCATGACAACCTTAACATTCATATCCAAGAACACTATTATTATTACCCTTATTACCCTTATTATCATGTGAAGGGAGCAAAGACATTTACACATATCGCCTTTACAAATTACCTACATAAATTACCTGGAAAAATCACCTGAATGAACTATCTTTACAAATTACGTATCCTTACAAATCATCTTCACACTGACGATACTGGATAACCTAACAACTTTTTCCTTCATATCCCCAAACGCATACACAAACAAATCACACACAGTTAACTATACGAATAAACACACACACATGCACACACACGCACCTCGTCGGGGATCTCCTCCAGGTTGTTCTCGCTGTCGTTCCCGCTCTCGTTCTCCTCGTCCTCCTCGTCCTCCTCCAGCTTGTCCTCATCCTTGTCCTTCTTGGCGTCGGTCTTGTCGTGGTCGCCGCCGTGACAGGAGGACACACTGGACATGTTGGAGTCCTCGCCGCCGCGGTGTTCCATCATGGAGCGCATCGCAGCGTTGTAGATCCTCTTACGCGCCACGCTCATCCTTAGTCTGGGGGGAAGGGAAGGGGTGAGGGGCATGGTTAGGTGAGGGAGGTGAGGGGTGAGAAGACAAGGGGGGGTGAAGACAAGAGAGTGAAGAAGGGGAGGGGTGAAAAGTGAGAGGGTGAAGAAGGGAGGAAGAAAACAAGAGAGTATAGAAAACAAGGAGATGCAACAAGAGGATGAAGAAAAGTAAAAGAAGAAAAGAGGATGAAGAAGGCAAGATTAGGTGAGGGAGGGGAGGAGGGGGTGCAGAAGACAGGAGGGATGAAGACAAAAGGATGAGGAAAAGTAGAAGAAAATAGGATGAAGAAGACAAGGTTAGGTGAGGGAGGGGAGGAGGGGGTGCAGAAGACAGGAGGGATGAAAACAAAAGGGTGAAGAAAAGTAAAAGAAGATGAAGAAGGCAAGATTAGGTGAGGGAGGGGAGGAGTGGGGTGAAGAAGACAAGGGAAGAAGCCAAGGGGATGAAGACAAGAGGATGAAGAAAAGTAAAAGAAGAAAAGAAGATGAAGAAGGCAAGGATAGATGAGGGAGGGGAGGAGGGGGTGAAGAAGACAAGGGAAGAAGACAAGAGTGAAAATGAGAACAGAATGAAGACAAAACAAGAAAATGAGGAAAACAAAAGAATGAAAAAGACAAGAAAATGATGAAGGCAATTAAAGGAAGAAAAACAAGTCAGTAAACAAAATAAACAAACAAACAAACCAATGAAGAAAACAAGACAATAGAAAAGACAAGAAAATGATGAAGACAATTAAAGGAAGAAAAACAAGTCAGCAAACAAAACAAATAAACAAACAAACCAATGAAGAAAACAAGACAATAGAAAAGACAAAAAAATGATGAAGACAATTAAAGGAAGAAAAACAAGTCCACAAAACAAATAAACAAACAAACCCAAAACTTTTTTTTCTCCATAATTGTTATCTTTTTATTTTGCCCTTGAACTGTTTCCTCTACTGTAAAAAAAATAAATAAATAAAATAAAAATAAAAAACTCACTTTCTGATCCGCGCGTCCAGCTTCCACTTCTCCGTCTTGAGTCCGTTGTGGCGGTCTAGCGAGTCTTCAATCTGCCGCACCACCGCCTTGTTCTGCAGGAGCTCATTGCACACGTACGCCACGATCTCGCTCTTCTGCGTCGGGTTGAGCGCCAGGAACGGCATCACCACCAACCACTGACCCATCTTATACGCGTCCATTTCCGCCAGTCTCGCGTCCCACTCCTGTCCCTTCTTCGGGTTCTCGCGTCGCTCTTTCTCCGTTCCCATGAGGCCGTGGATGACGCGGACCTCCCCCATGGCGTTCGCGTTGAGGTAGACTCGTAGGATTTCGGATATATTGGCGTGGGTGATGTCGGCACGGTTGAGGGTCTGCCCGAGGATGGTGGTGTGGCGTTGTGAGGAGGGAATGCCCGGGTCCTCAATAGCGCAGACTAAGAGGTGTGACAGGACGCTCAGTAGCTCCTCCTCGCTCTCGGTGTCGTTAAGTAGCGCCATCTGCAGGCTCTGGATCGACGGCAGCGACTCCATGTCTGCCAGAGAGGGAAAGTGTGTGTTTGTGAAAGAGAGATGGCCTGTTTGTGGACTGGGAAATGTTTGCACTTAGTATGTAACTGGAAAAAAGATTATTGTAGTAACAGAATTTTATCTTTAACACACACAAAGGGGATCTGAGAATATGGGCTACACACACACACACACACACACACACACTAAATGAAGGAATAAACACCGGGAACACAGGAGGACACAGTAAAAAATTGAGGAAAGGAAGATGCTTGAGAGACATAAAGAAATATAGCTTCCCACAAAGAAATTCAGAGGTTTGGAACAGACTAAATGAGGATGTAGTATCGGCGAAGAGTGTGCAAAGCTTTAAGGAAAAGTTGGACAAATACAGATACAGAGACGGGACCACACGAGCGTAAGCCCAGGCCCTGTAAAACTAGGTAAATACAACTAGGTAAACACACACACACACATACCTACACACTTACACAAGGAGCCGTCACGCCCACACTCACCGAAGCCGAGTGTCTCCCCAAAGTTGTGCAGGAACTCGAAGACCATGAGGATGTTCCCAAAGGCCTCGGGGGGAAGTCTGAGGCCCTGCAGGCGGGGGGCGTCGGGCAGTGGCGTGTGGTCCGTCAGCTCCATGTCCTCCTTCACCTCCTTCATCAGCTGGTTCAGTTCTCTCGCCTGTAGCCTCTCCTCCCGTTTCCTGAGACAAGTTTTAGACAAGTTTCAGACAAGTTTTAGACAAGTTTCAGACAAGTTTTAGACAAGTTTTAGACAAGTTAGAAGTTTTATACAAGTTTTAGACAAGTTTTTGACAAGTTTTAGACAAATTAGAGACAAGTTTTAGACAAGTTAGAGAGAAGTTTTATACAAGTTTTAGACGTTTTTTTTATTTTTATATACAGCAAAGGAGACGGCTCAAGGGCAACAAAAGGCCGCAGAGGGGAAAAAATATAAAATGTCAATTAAAACGTAAGCCAATGTACTTACCTCTCTCGTGTCGCTCGCTTCTCTTCCTTCATCTCCTCTCTCCGCCTCTCCCTCTCCTCATGTCTCTTCCTCCCCTCAATAGCGCGCACCAGGACACCATGGTACCTCCGACGTTCCCGCTCCTGACGGCCAGAGAAGACGGAAGAAAGAGGAGGTGAGTGGCCGACCTTACTCCTCCTGCACACACTCTCTTAACGTATATTTTGAGGTACTGAAGGCCCGGAAGGCTAATGTTAAGTCATGTCTAGGGTTTTGCTGTGGCCGGCCTCTATTTTTAAACATATCGGCGTCACCATTCGCCCATTTGAAAAGCCTCTCCTATAAGTTGCTCTGCGATTTCTCATGGACTGTTTTGTGACCCCAGTGATGGTGTGACATGACTTTTGGTATTTTGAGAGGAAAAAACACCCTTGACAACCCGGTTACTCTTCCCCGTGGCCTTGAGAAATAGTCGTTTTAGAAGCTGCTGGGATTTCCATGGACTGTTTTGTGACCCCAGTGATAGTTTGACATGACTTTTGGTATCCTGAGAGGGAAAGTCACTCATGAAAACCCAGTTACTCTTCCCTGTAGCCTTGAGAAATAGTCGTTTTAGAAGCTGCAGGGATTTCCATGGACTGTTTTGTGACCCCAGTGATAGTTAGACATGACTTCTGGTATCCTGAGAGGGAAAGTCACCCATGAAAACCCGGTTACTCTTCCCTGTGGCCTTGAGAAATAGTCGTTTTAGAAGCTGCTGGGATTTCCATGGACTGTTTTGTGACCCCAGTGATAGTTAGACATGACTTCTGGTATCCTGAGAGGGAAAGTCACCCATGAAAACCCAGTTACTCTTCCCTGTGGCCTTGAGAAATAGTCGTTTTAGAAGCTGCTGGGATTTCCATGGACTGTTTTGTGACCCCAGTGATAGTGTGACATGACTTCTGGTATCCTGAGAGGGAAAGTCACCCATGAAAACCCAGTTACTCTTCCCTGTGGCCTTGAGAAATGGTCGTTTTAGAAGGTGCAGGGATTTCCATGGACTGTTTTGTGACCCCAGTGATAGTTTGACATGACTTCTGGGTCTTGAACAGGATTTTTATGGAGTGTTTTGTGACCCCAGTGATAGTTTGACATGACTTCTGGGTCTTGAACAGGATTTTTATGGAGTGTTTCATGACCCCAGTGATAGTGTGACATGACTTCTGGTATCTTGGGAGGGAAAGTCACCCATGAAAACCCAGTTACTCTTCCCTGTGGCCTTACAGAATAGTCGTAATGGGTGCCTGATATGTTTAAAGACTTGGCCCGCTGACTGACACCACAAGCAGAAAACTGAGCCTTGTTGGAGTATTACGTCTGGCTGCTTGTACTCGCTGGGCAGACTGTGACTTATAGCACCAGCAGTAATAGTTGTAGTCATGGTAGTAATGATAGTAGTAGTAGTAATGGTTGATATTCTAATGGTTGTTGTAGTAGTAGTAGTATCCGCTGTTCATGTTAACTTGGTAAATATGCCCCGCCCACAGTCCCCCAGTAACCACCAATGAGAGTTTACCTTCCTCCAAGCATCCACCAATCACATGCACTGGATTAAAGAGTGGGCGTGGCTTGTATGAGGTCAATAAGATACAGTTATTTGGGGAAGGGGGAGGGGCTTATTTCTGAAGTTAATGTGAACAGGAAATCTGGCAATGATGCTACCCAGTAACCACCAATGAGAGTTTACCATTTTCCAAGCATCCACCAATCACATGCACTGAATTAAAAATGTGGGCGTGGCTTGTATAAGGACCGGCCTATGAGCTACAGTTATTTGGGGAAGGGGGAGGGGCTTATTTCTGAAGTTAACATGAACAGGATATCTGGCAATGATGCTACCCAGTAACCACCAATGAGATTTTACCATTTTCCAAGCATCCACCAATCACATGCATTGAATTCAAGAGTGGGCGTGGCTTGTATGTGGACAGACCAATGAGATACCATGAATGGGTTAAGGGGGAGGGGCTTATTTCTGAAGTTAACATGAGCAGGATATCTGACAATGATGCTACCCAGTAACCACCAATGAGATTTTACCATTTTCCAAGCATCCACCAATCACATGCATTGAATTCAAGAGTGGGCGTGGCTTGTATGAGGACTGGCCAATCAGCTACAGTTGTTTGGGGGAAAGGGGAGGGGCTTATTTCTGAGGCTAATGTGAACAGGATATTGCAGTAGTAGTAGAAGTAGTAATAGTAGTAGTAGT
This sequence comes from Eriocheir sinensis, assembly GCF_024679095.1. NCBI lineage: Eukaryota > Metazoa > Arthropoda > Malacostraca > Decapoda > Varunidae > Eriocheir > Eriocheir sinensis. The sequence continues at coordinate 4,710,707 of NC_066569.1, read as the reverse complement.
AGTAACTGGGATTTCTGTTAACTATCTCTTTAGCGAGTGCTGTGGGATGTAAAGAGATGTTTTTATGAAGGCAAAATGCAATATATATCTACAGTAGTGACGTCTAAATGCAATATATATCTACAGTAGTGACTTTCTTCAGGGCACAGATGCAAGACTTAACAAGGAACCCAGTGTTGCTTGGTTGGTTTATCTATACTAAAACTGGAAGGCAATAGAGAAAGGGAGAGGGAAAAATAGGGGGAAAAAAATAATTGAAAGAGTAAGAATTGGGAGTAGTCATAGTAGTAGTAGTAGTAATAGTAGTAATAGTAGTAGTAGGCAACAGAGAGAGGGAGAGAGAAAAAAGATGGGGAAAATACAGATGATAGATTAAGAATTGGTGGTAGTAGTAGTAGTAGTAGTAGTAGTGGTGGTGGTAATGTAGGAGGAGGAGATGTATCAAATAAACAAACATAAATGAACATAATAAAGAGAATGGAAGCAATTTTAAGTTAATAAAATGATAAATGAGGTAGCTAAGAACAGTTGTGGAGTCTTGAGGAGAGGCAGAGAGATGAGAGCCAAGCAGAAGCAGTCCATTACTACGCTTTGCAAAATTCCGCTAAATCTCAATAATTACTCCTCTTTCTCTACAACAAGACAGGAGGCTTATCAAGTGATTGTTTGGCTCTAAGAAAATTCTACTAAGTCTCAATAATTACTCTTCTTTCACAATAGCAAGACAGGAGGTTTGTCAAGTGAGTGTTTGGCTCTAAGAAAATTCTATTAAATCTCAATAATTACTCTTCTTTCTCTACAACAAGACAGGAGGTTTGTCAAGTGAGTGTTTGGCTCTAAGAAAATTCTATTAAATCTCAATAATTACTCTTCTTTCTCTACAACAAGACAGGAGGCTTATCAAGTGAGTGTTTGGCTCTAAGAAAATTCCACTAAGTCTCAATAATTACTCTTCTTTCTCTACAACAAGACAGGAGGTTTGTCAAGTGAGTGTTTGGCTCTAAGAAAATTCCACTAAGTCTCAATAATTACTCTTCTTTCTCTACAACAAGACAGGAGGTTTGTCAAGTGAGTGTCTGGCTCTAACAGTGTCTTGATAACAGTGTGGTGGTCAAGAAGGCAGGCGACTCGTGATGAAAAATGGTTTGTTTTTTATCAATTATGTAAATGTTATGGAATGAACAAATGATAACATACTGGATAAACGTCTCACCAGAGCATTCTCAAAATTAGTAACAGCAAAACAACGTACTTAAAACACATTCCAGGATAAAAATATTCTCGGGTAGCGAAGAAAAATGTGAAAAATGTAAAAATGTCTTGCTGGAATTGAAACTGGGAGATGACTTGTAAATAAACATATGGAACTCAAGCGCTGACTCACAAGCTAAGCAGCATCTAAACTTAAATGGAGGTAAACAAAACCATGAACAACCAACTACAGATGCCAATATGTTCATGTGTCTTGTAGTGGTGGTGTGTGGTGGTGCATGGAAGGAGCTACGTGACTGAGGCTGTCCTGGAGTGTGGCGAGGCAGGACTTAGAGAGAGAGGGGCAGAGGCTTGCTGAGAGGAGTTAGCAGATCACAGTGGTATGGCTGCTAGAAAGGGGGCTGAGGGGGGCTGGATGGGGCTATAAGGAGCCTAATACCTCCCTAAATAAAAGATGACCCTTCCATTCCTCTTCCTAGCTGGACCACTGACTGAGAGAGTTAGCAGATCACAGTGGTATGGCTGCCAGAAAGGGGGGCTGAGGGGGGCTGAATGGGGCTATAAGGGGGCTAATACCTCCCTAAATAAAAGATGACCCTTCCAATCCCCTTCCTAGCTGGACCACTGACTGAGAGAGTTAGCAGATCACAGTGGTATGGCTGCTAGAAAGGGGGCTGAGGGGGGCTGGATGGGGCTATAAGGGGGCTAATACCTCCCTAAATAAAAGATGACCCTTCCATTCCTCTTCCTAGCTGGACCACTGACTGAGAGAGAAAGAGAGAGAGAGAGACAGGAGGGAAGGGAAGGAACGGAATAAGTCTTAGAAACAGAGGAAAGGAGAGGAATAAGATCAAGCAACAAAGGAAAGGAGAAGGAAATGAAGAAGAAAAGATAAAGAGGAAAGTGAGCAGAGAAGAGAAATCAACACAAGGGTGAGTGAGTGAAAGAGTGAGTAAGTAGGGTAAGCAGGTAGGTGAGTAGGTAGGTAATGTAGGTGGAAACAGCAGGTTAGTTATGTAGAGCAGGAGGAACGAACAAAGAAAAAAGAAGAGAAGAATAAATCAGCAGAGTGTGAACGAATGAGAGGAGCAGGTGGGCAAGTAGGTAGGTAAGCAGGTAGGTGGGTAGGTAGGTAATGTAGGTGGACACAGCAGGTTAGTTATGTAGAGCAGGAGGAACAGAGAGAAAAAAGGAGAGAAGAATAAATCAGCAGAGTGTGAACGAATGAGAGGAGCAGGTGGGCAAGTAGGTAGGTAAGCAGGTAGGTGAGTAGGTAGGTAATGTAGGTGGACACAGCAGGTTAGTTATGTAGAGCAGGAGGAACAAAGAGAGAAAAAAGAAGAGAAGAATAAATCAGCAGAGTGTGAACGAATGAGAGGAGCAGGTGGGCAAGTAAGTAGGTAAGCAGGTAGGTGAGTAGGTAGGTAATGAAGGTGGACACAGCAGGTTAGTTATGTACAGCAGGAGGAACAAAGAGAGAAAAAAGAGAAGAATATATTAGCAGTGTGTGAACGAATGAGAGGAGCAGGTGGGCAAGTAGGTAGGTAAGCAGGTAGGTGAGTAGGTAGGTAATGTAGGTGGACACAGCAGGTTAGTTATGTAGAGCAGGAGGAACAGAGAGAGAAAAGAGAAGAGAAGAATAAATCAGCAGAGTGTGAACGAATGAGAGGAGCAGGTGGGCAAGTAGGTAGGTAAGCAGGTAGGTGAGTAGGTAGGTGAGTAGGTAGGAAGGCAGGGAGGTGGGTAAGCAGGTAATGGAGGGTAAGGACACAGCAGGTTAGCCCCTTCACTCCGATGACGCCAACGTTAGCGTCCGACGGGCGTCACCGTATGGAGAGGGTTAGTCCTCTTCTAACCCTCTTAATCCTCTTCCATTTCCTCTTAATCCTCTTCTAAACCCCTTAAGAGGAAATGGAAGAGAATTAAGAGGAATTTACAGGAGGATTGAGAGGTTAAGAAGATGATCAATCCTCTTCTATTTCCTCTTAATCCTCTTCTAAACCCCTTAAGAGGACATGGAAGAGGATTAAGAGGAATTCAGAGGAGGATTGAGAAGTTTAGAAGGTGATCAATCCCCTTCCTTTTCCTCTTGATCCTCTTCTAAACCCCTTAAGAGGAAATGGAAGAGGATCAAGAGGAATGTAGAGGAGGATTGAGAAGTTTAGAAGGTGATCAATCCTCTTCTATTTCCTCTTAATCCTCTTCTAAACCCCTTAAGAGGAAATGGAAGAGAATTAAGAGGAATTTACAGGAGGATTGGGAGGTTTAGAAGGTGATCAATCTCTTAATCCTCTTCTAAACCCCTTAAGAGGAAATGGAAGAGGATCAAGAGGAATTCAGAGGAGGATTGAGAAGTTTAGAAGGTGATCAATCCTCTTCCATTTCCTCTTAATCCTCTTCAAAACCCCTTAAGAGGAAATGGAAGAGGATTAAGTGGAATTGAGAGGAGGATTGAGAAGTTTAGAAGGTGATCAATCCTCTCCCATTTCCTCTTGATCCTCTTCTAAACCCCTTAAGAGGAAATGGAAGAGGATCAAGAGGAATTTAGAGGAGGATTGGGAGGTTTAGAAGGTGATCAATCCTCTTCTATTTCCTCTTAATCCTCTTCTAAACCCCTTAAGAGGAAATGGAAGAGGATCAAGAGGAGTTTAGAGGAGGATTGAGAAGTTTAGAAGGTGATCAATCCTCTTCCATTTCCTCTTAATCCTCCTCTAAACCCCTTAAGAGGAAATGGAAGAGGATTAAGAGGAATTCAGAGGAGGATTGAGAAGTTTAGAAGGTGATTAACCCTCTTCCATTTCCTCTCGACCCTTTCCTACGTCTGCGTCATGGATGGAAAGGGTTAAGGATGTAGGGCAGGAAAAACAGAGAAGGGAGAAGAAACAGCAAATTAGCAGAGTGTGAACGAATGAGAGAGAGGAGGAAGTAGGCAAGCAGGTAGATGGAGGCAGGTAAGCAGATAGGCAGGTAACGGAGGGGGACTAGGAGGACATACTAGCAGGTTAAGAACACAGAGCAGGAAATACAAAGAAGGGAGAAGAACGACAGGAGCAGGTGGGCAAGTAGGTAGACGGGTAAGCAGGTAAGCAGGTAACGGAGGGGGACAAGGAGGACAAGGAGGACATACCAGCTCAAGAGTGTAGAGCAATTCACGCTGTTTGTTGAGCTCCTGAAGATACAACTGTGGACAACAATACAGCAGCGTGTGAGAGGGTTACCGAGACACCGCACCAGCCAGCCAGACCACACCCCACACACCCACACCCCTCCGCACCCCCCTCTCCCCCTCGCCCACACCTCTCCTTCCCTTGGGTGGTGTCGAGAGGGGAGAAGGAGAGGGGAGAGGCACCAGGCATCACTAAAGATCCCAACCTTCTCCCCAACTCTCCTTCCTTCCCCTGGGTGGTGTCGAGAGGGGAGAAGCACCAGGCATCACCCAAGACCCCAACCTTCTCCCCACCTCTCCTTCCTTCCCCTGGGTGGTGTCGAGAGGGGAGAAAGAGAGGGGAGAGGCACCAGGCATCACTAAAGATCCCAACCTTCTCCCCACTTCTCCTTCCTTCCCCTGGGTGATGTCTAGTGGGGAGAAAGAGAGGGGAGAGGCACCAGGCATCACCCAAGACCCCAACCTTCTCCCCAACTCTCCTTCCTTCCCCTGGGTGATGTCTAGTGGGGAGAAAGAGGGGGGAGAGAGGCACCAGGCATCACCCAAGACCCCAACCCTCTCCCCACCTCCGTCACACCTCTCCCCTTGTCTGGCTGGTGTCTAGGGGGTGGGAGGAGGCATACAAGGGGTTCCGCTGGCTGACTAGTGAGGCTACAGACTGTGGGAACATGCCAATCAACTGTTAAGGCTACGTTGTGTGGGGTGTCAGTGATGGGGTGAGGGTGGAGGTGAGGGGGGTGAAGTATGGGGTGTCAGAAGGGGTGAAGGTTGATATAGAATAGTTACACCTCTCGTTTGGCGACGTATATGAAATTTCGCTGAGAAAATGAATATCGAATAAGACAAACACAAATGGAAGAATCAATGGATGTCAGCAAATTGTGATGGGGTGAGGGTGGAGGCGAGGGGGTGAAGTATGGGGTGTCGGAAGGGGTGAAGAGTTACACCTCTCATTTGGCCTCGTATATGAAATTTCGCTGAGAAAATAAATATCGAATAAGACAAATACAAAAGAAAGGATCAATGGATGTCGCCAAATTACAACCCTGCCAAGAGATATTATTGTTGGCGTTGAAGATACGGTCAGAGGGGGGAAGGGGGGAGAGGGAGAAGGAGGGAGGGGGAGAAGGAGGGGAGCTGGGGTCATAACAATATATTTAATTCCTATTGCATGAACGCCGGACTTGTTAACCCTTCAACACGAGGATGCGTATACTGTGTCCTTGCATGCCCCGTACCATATCCGAGGACGTGCATGCTGCGTTCTGGCTCGCTTCAGCCAATATACGAGTTATTTTATCTCTATATTTATGCTAACATCTCAAAACTATCAATTAATTTATATTTCTGTATGTGCACCATTTAATTCTGCATGTTTTCATATATAATACATGATGATTATGCTGAGTTTATGGCTGAAAACTTGTTGTATTCAATAGCAACATTTGAAATTTGGCGCACACGACGATCCCAGATACGGCACGGGGCGCTGTTTTGGCCCGGCCTTAGTGAGTTTCTTTATGTGCACCATTTAATTCTGCATCTTTTCATATATAATACATGATGATTATGTTGAGTTTATGGCTGAAAACTTGTTATATTCAATAGCAACATTTGAAATTTTGCGCGCGCGGTGATCTCGGATACGGCGCGGGGCACTGTTTGGGCCTGGCCGTGGTGAATGGGTTAAACTTTGTCGCTTGATTTTAACTTTGTATTTTGCGACTCTCAACTTCCAACTGATCTCGGGAGGATGGGAAAGAAGGATGGGGAGGAGTTAGAATAAGGAAAAGGGAGGAATGAAAGATGGAATGAGAGGAAGTTAGGAAGGGAAGGAATGAACAGATAAGGAGGAGGAGGAGGAAAAGGTGGGATGGAAGGAAGAGGAGGAGGAGGAAGAGGGGAATGAGAGGATAAGGAGGAGGAGGAAGAGGAAAAGGTGGGATGAAAGGAAGAGGAGGAGGAGGAGGAAGAGGGGAAGGGATGAAAGAAGGAGGAGGAGGAGGAGAAGGAGAAGGTTGGATACAAGGAGGAGGAGGAGGAGAAGGTTGGATGCAAGGAGGAGGAAGCTGAAGAGGAGGAGGAGGAGGAGGAGGAGGAAAAGGTGGGATGGAAGGAAGGAAGAGGAGGAGGAGTAAAAGGGGAATGAATGTATGAAAGTAGGAGGAGGAGGAAGAGAAGGAAGAGAAGGTTGGATGCAAGGAGGAGGAGGAGGAGGAGGAGGAGGAGGAGGAGGAGGACACACTAACCACTGGACCACCACACTAGATAAAACAATGAACACAAATCAGCCCAGCACAGCCCAGTTATCATTATCGCTAAAGCATTATAGTATGGCGACACTCTCAGGTGGGGGGGGGCTACTCTACAGCGAGTCTCCTACACCAGGCAGAGTGACATGGTGTGTGGGTGCATGTCTAAGGCTGTCACTGCGTCGTCACTCTACTTATAACACCAGATATTTGTGAGGAAAGGAAAAGGTATGTAGGACTCAATCGTGTTGGCAAATAAGTTTAAGTGTTAAGTGAGAGGCTGCAGTCACCGTTAGCTTTATCTCGGTTTCTGCGGCGTCACTTAACACTTATTTGCCCCACACGTTTGACCCCTACATACATTTTCCCTTTCTTACAAATATTTGGCATCACATACTGTTACTCTAAGGGCTATTTGCACACACACTCCATGGGCTTATGGCCAAGGGAAGGAGGAGAGAAGGCTGTTCTAAACAAACACGGAAATGAAGGACGTGATTTTCTTGATGTAAATAAAACCTTCGCTGGTAGACAAAAGACATATAGTTACCAAGTCTTCTGCTCGTATGTAAGCCAAGGAGAGGTGGGAGACAGACTAGGGGTTCTAAACAAACACGGAAATGAAGGACGTGATCTTCTTGATGTAAATAAAACCTTCGCTGGCAGACAAAAGACATATAGTTACCAAGTCGTTCATCTGCTAGAGTGGTTTTTATTCACAGCAAAGAAGGAAAACAGAAAAAATAAAGCCTGCAAAATCCTGTTCCTCCAAAGACATGAAGATAGATTTCAAGAGAATGGAACAAATGTCTTCCCCAACCATGACTCGGAGGGAAGGACGACTCAATTCGGTGATTCCTTGTCATGAAGAATTTACTCTACTTACGATACCAAATGAGAACGTAACATAGCAAGTAAACACTGGGCCATAATTCCTAGAGGGGGGGGGGAAGACTCCACCCTCCACCCCCCCACTCCCTCTCCCCAACTCATGAACATATGGTGATCTCTACCCCCCCTTAAAAATCCACCAAAATTACGGGCCTGAAACAGTATATACACTCAAGGGTGGAGGAAGGAAAAGGATGAAGATGGATGAGAATGGATGTCAGTGTGTGGTGGATGTGGTGGCAAGGAAACGGATGAGGATGGCGATTAATGAATGGATGAGTGAGTGGTGGATGTGGCAAGTAAACGGATGAGGATGAACAAATTAACCCGGTAGCAGCGACGGGCCAAATTTGTGGCTTTACCGTGTAGCAGTGACGGGCCAAATTTGTGGCTTTACCGTGTAGCAGTGACGGGCCAAATTTGTGACTTTACCGTGTAGCAGCGATGGGCCAAATTTGTGACTCTACCATGTAGCAGCGACGGGCCAAATTTGTGCCATGATATAAACCCCAAAAAATTAATGATACATTATCTGATCATAAATGCTTTGATATATATATTATGAAATGGTTTGTGTGAGGGGTGATTTTTTCTCATTTTTCTCGCTTGGAGGAACCATTAAGAAACATGATCCCTGCTGCTACCGGGTTAATGGATGGGTATGTGGAGGTGGTGCCGAGCCTACAAGTGGCGGTGGTGCAGAACACATTCCAACACTACTACAGAGGATCAGATGTGAGGGCAAGGAGGGTGAGGTGGCAGTGGGGTGACCTGTGACCTGTAACCTGTGTGACCTGTGCTTGTGTCTGGGCCGCCCACTCTGAGGCACGGTAGTTACAAGCTGAGTCAGTCTCGTTAGTGTAAAAAAAAGTTATGTAATGAGTGATGGCAGTAAGAGTAATAATAATAATAATAATAATAATAATAATAATAATAATAATAATAATAATAATAATAATAATAGTAGTAGTAGTAGTAGTAATTGTGTTCTTATTGTCATTGCTGCTGTTGTTGTTGTCCTTGTCTTTGTTTTTTTGCTGTATTCATTAATTTATGTCTTCATCAGGAAAGGAAACAATTCAACGACACAAAAAAAGAAGATACAAAAAAAAATTCCCGTATTACTTTTTAGTGGTCCGTCAACAGGCAGGAATTGAGGTTTGAAGAAGTGACGTGAGCCTCATCTCAAGTCCTCTGCTCTTTGTACACTGTCCAGAGAGGTGATGAACAGTGTGTGTGTGTGTGTGTGTGTGTGTGTGTGTGAGTTTGTGGATAAGAGGACTTGACAACAACAATAACAGCAACAACAACAATACAAATAATACCACCAAGAACACAGTCATGGATATATAAGTGAGGGAGGGAGGTCTTGTGTGTGTGTGGGAGGCAGGAGAAGGAGGGTGGGTGGACAGGTGGGTTGGATTGCCAAGTTAGAGGCTGGGGAGGGAGTGGGAGGGGTGGGGACAGGATCAGGGGGTGGGGACAGGTTCAGGGGGTGGGGACAGGTTCAGGAGTTGCATGGTTAGGCAGCAGGCTTGGGTTCAAGTACATTTTTTTGTACTTGGGTCTAAATAGCACAATTACACAACAGTATTACATATCCTGGTACAAGTGCTCAGTTTTACAATAACTCAAATCCAAGTACAAGTAATTTTGTGCTGAGCTCAAATCCAAGTACAAATTCTTTTTACTGATTTCACCTCCAGATGTTATCAGCAACATACTGCACATTTAATTTACACTGTAATAGTATATTTTATTGTAATGAAATATCCCTAAGTAAAACAATAAGTAAAATCATCATGCACATTACACTACTGCATTTTGTATTATACTCAAATGTACTGAAAAATACTCTTAAAACTGCTGAATACTTGGAGTTTGAGTACAAGAACATATAGCAAGGAACGTTTGACCCCAAGAGGCACAGGTATGGTACATGATATTGTGCACTACATACAAATATAAGTATGAGTACATGTACTTGACCCCAAGCCTGCTCGGGGGATGAGGTTACCAGGCACCCACAAACCCCAAATGACATGATCGGTGTATAATATTTCAACAAGGCACATTTTTCTGCGGAGCTTCTGGAGTCTTTTCTGTTTTCCTTCTATCCCCTATTTGGTTTGATAAGAAGGGATGTATGTGTATGTGTGTGTGTGTGTGTGTGTGTGTGTGTGTGTGTGTGTGTGTGTGTGTGTGTGGTGAGGGTGATTGGTGTATGTTGTAATTTGCTGTTTTTATGTTGTTTTATTATATTTGAGTTTGTGTGAGAAGGCAAGGGTTGGGTGTGACTTAAAACTAGCACATTCCTTCTATTTTCACTATGCAAGAAAGCTCCACTGACTGACCTTACTGACTGAATAACTGACCAAACAAGTGACTGACTAACTGATTTACTAAGAGACTAACTATCTAACTGACTAGCAAATTGACTGACTAATGGATCTTTTTGTAACAATCGTTCAAGTTTGACTAAAAAAAAAAAAATAATAAATAAAATAAATAAATAAATGAAAAAAAAAGCTGCGTGAATGAACACAAAAGAGAGACTTGGAACGTTTCAACTTACCTGCTCCTTCAATATTTTCTGCTTCTGCTTCTCCTGCTCCCTCTCCTGGAAAAGACAGCGAAGGTAGTCTTAGGGGCGTATTACTAGACATTTCCGCGCCCAAGTTCACATATTTGACAAGGCTTTCGTAAGAGTTTTGGGCATTTCCAGTAGTTTTATGACCCTGTGGTAGTTTGACCCTTCTGCTGTACCGTGACCCTAAAGAAACACATATTTGACAAGGCTTTCGTAAGAGTTGTGGGCATTTCCAGGTGTAGTTTTATGACCCTGGTGGTTGTTAGACCCTTCCTCTTTACCATGAGCCTGATGAAACACATATTTGACAAGGTTTTCGTAAGAGTTTTGGGCATTTCCAGGTGTAGTTTTATGACCCTGGTGGTAGTTTGACCCTTCTGCTGTACCGTGACCCTAAAGAAACACATATTTGACAAGGCTTTCGTAAGAGTTTGGGGCATTTCCAGGTGTAGTTTTATGACCCTGGTGGTAGTTTGACCCTTCCACTTTACCATGAACCTGACAAAACACATATTTGACAAGGCTTTCGTAATAGTTTGGGGCATTTCCAGGTGTAGTTTTATGACCCTGGTGGTAGTTTGACCCTTCTGCTGTACCGTGAACCTAAAGAAACACATATTTGACAAGGCTTTCGTAAGAGTTTGGGGCATTTCCAGGTGTAGTTTTATGACCTTGGTGGTAGTTTGACCCTTCTGCTGTACTGTGAACCTAAAGAAACATATTTGACAAGGCTTTCGTAAGAGTTTGAGGCATTTCCAGGTGTAGTTTTATGACCCTGGTGGTTGTTAGACCCTTCCTCTTTACCATGAGCCTGATGAAACACATATTTGACAAGGCTTTCGTAAGAGTTTTGGGCATTTCCAGGTGTAGTTTTATGACCCTGGTGGTAGTTTGACCCTTCCTCTGTACCACGAACCTAAAGAAACACATTTGACAAGGCTTTCGTAGGAGTTTTGGGCATTTCCAGGTGTAGTTTTATGACCCTGGTGGTAGTTTGACCCTTCTGCTGTACCGTGACCCTAAAGAAACACATATTTGACAAGGCTTTCGTAAGAGTTTGGGGCATTTCCAGGTGTAGTTTTATGACCCTGGTGGTAGTTTGACCCTTCCTCTGTACCATGAACCTAAAGAAACACATATTTGACAAGGCTTTCGTAAGAGTTTGGGGCATTTCCAGGAGTAGTTTTATGACCCTGGTGGTAGTTTGACCCCTCCTCTGTACCATGAACCTGACGAAACACATATTTGACAAGGCTTTCATAGGAGCTGTGGGCATTTACGGGAGTAGTTTTATGACCCTGGTGGTAGTTTGACCCTTCCTCTGTACCATGAACCTAAAGAAACACATATTTGACAAGGTTTTCGTAGGAGTTTTGGGCATTTCCAGGAGCAGTTTCATGACCCTGGTGGTAGTTTGACCCCTCCTCTGTACCATGAACCTAAAGAAACACATATTTGACAAGGCTTTCATAGGAGCTGTGGGCATTTACGGGAGTAGTTTTATGACCCTGGTGGTAGTTTGACCCTTCCTCTGTACCATGAACCTGACGAAACACATATTTGACAAGGCTTTCATAGGAGCTGTGGGCATTTACGGGAGTAGTTGTATGACCCTGGTGGTAGTTTGACCCTTCCTCTGTACCGTGAACCTGAAGAAACACTCATTAGAACCCGACTGACCCCCTCTATGACCTTTAAAAACAGCTGATGTGGGAATCGAAAGTATCTTATAATGCCGACCAGTAACAGGAGCTCAGGAGTGTAGATCATTTCCATAACCAAAGAAGGACATGTACTTTATATAAACTTACCTGTGCTTTCCTTAGCTGCTCATAAAGTCTCTGTCTGTTCTCCTCCTCCCTCTGCCTCCTCAGCTCCTGCAGCGACCACAGGGACACAGAATGAACATGAGACACAGACTGATAAGGGCAATGGAATGTGTGAGTGTTATGAAGCAGGAACGGATCAGAGAAAGGTCAGACACTCACCTCCTTCTCTCTCCTCAGTTCCTCCTGCTTCCTTATCCTCTCCTGCTCCTTCTGTATTCTGTGGAAGAGGAGAGAGTAAGATAAAGAGGGTAAAAACAGAGTATGGATAATAAAGCATCAAAGAAAACACACATACACGATATAAATATAATGAAAAGTATGAACAAGGAAGAATAGGAAGGAAAACAAAAAGACAGCCTAAGAAAATAAAGAAAAACTGCTGGATATGAAAAACAATAAGACTGGAAGAGAAGATTTTGAACAGGTAGGAACACGGGTAATTAGGGTCTCCAGGTCCGACCCCACAGGTACGCCACTCACCTGAACAAAAGAAAAAAATAGAAAACAAAAAGAAAACAAGAAAATGAAAACTAGGTATGAAAAAGGAAGAAAACAGAGAAAACAGAGATAGACTAAAAAAAATAAAGAAAAACTGCAGGATAAGAAAAGGTCAGACAGAATGAAAGAGTATAAGATTTTTAACAGGTAGAAACACAGGTAATTAGGGTCTACAGGTCACCCCCACAGGTACGCCACTCACCTGAACAAAAGAAAACAAAAAGAAAACAAGAAAACAAAAACGTAGGTATCAAAAAGGAAGAAAACAGACAAAACAAAAAGATAGACAAAAAAAATAAAGAAAAACTGCTGGATAAGAAAAATCGAAAGAATGGAAGAGTAGATTGTAACAGGTAGGAACACAGGTAATTAAGGTGCTCAGGTCCCCCCCACAGGTACGCCACACTCACCTGAACTGATGCTGCTCCTCTAGCTGCGACATGAGGTCCTTCCGTGCCTTCTCCGCCTCCTCCTCGGCCTCCAGACGCCTCAGGATCGCCTCCGCTTCTATCTCCAGCGCGTCCCTCCCGTCCCTGCCGCGGAAAAGGGGTTCGTGAGGTTGAGGGCGAGGAGGGAGGTAAAAAATGAGGGAGAGGAAGGAGGAAAGGAAGGGCGAATAAAGGGTGGAAAGGGAGATTAGGAGAACAGGGAGGAAGAAAGGAAGGGAGGATAAGGAAGAGAAGAACAGGAAGGAAGGAAGGGAGAATACAGAAGAGGAGGTAAGGAAGGGAGAATAAGGAAGAGGAGAAAAGGAAGGAAGGGAGGATAAGGAAGAGGAGGAAAGGAAGGAAGGAAGGGAGGATAAGGAAGAGGAGGAAAGGGAGGTAAGGAAGGGAGAATAAGGAAGAGGAGGAAAGGAAGAAAGGAAGGGAGGATAAGAAAGAGGAGGAAAGGGAGGTAAGGAAGGGAGAATAAGGAAGAGGAGGAAAGGAAGGAAGGAAGGGAGGATAAGGAAGAGGAGGAAAGGGAGGTAAGGAAGGGAGAATAAGGAAGAGGAGGAAAGGAAGAAAGGAAGGGAGGATAAGGAAGAGGAGGAAAGGGAGGTAAGGAAGGGAGAATAAGGAAGAGGAGGAAAGGGAGAAAGGAAGGGAGGATAAGGAAGAGGTGGAAAGGGAGATAAGGAGAACAGGGAGGAAGAAAGGAAGGGAGGATAAGGAAGAGGAGGAAAGGAAGGAAGGAAGGAAGGGAGGAAAGGAAGAAAGGAAGGGAGGATATGAAAGAGGAGGAAAGGGAGATAAGGACAGGAAGGAAGAAAGGGGATAACAGAGAGTAAAGGGAAGGCATGGAAGAGAAGGGAGAGGAAGGGGGTATGGGTATAGAATAGGACAGACAGGCTAAAAGGAAACGAACAGGGTAGGAGCGACAGGGATGAAGGGCCTATGGGTATGTCTCTCGGTCTGGGTCTGGGCGGGGAACAGAAACGGAAGAACGGGATGGAAACAGGAGAACGGAGCCAAAACGGAACAGGGTGGAACGGAACACAAATAGGGAACAGAAACAGAAAAAAAAGGATGTCTCTCGGTCTGGGTCTGGACGGGGAACAGAAACAGAAGAACGGGATGGAAACAGGAGAACGGAGCTGAAACGGAGCAACGGAACAGGGTGGAACGGAACATAAATAGGGAACAGAAACAGAAAAAAAGGGTCTCTCGGTCTGGGTCTGGGCGGGGAACAGAAACGGAAGAACGGGGCCAAAACGGAACAGGGTGGAACGGAACACAAATAGCGAACAGAAACAGGAAAAAAAGGGTCTCTCGGTCTGGGTCTGGACGGTACTAACTCGTGTCTCCGCAGCGGCTTGTACCCCTTCTGTTCGCGGATTTGCTGTATCTTGTCGCGCACCTCCCCCTCGGTGTGGCGGGACTGGGAGCCGGCCTCGATGTACTCCCCAATGGGTATTTTCGAGGAGAAGCTGAAGTTGTCGCGGGTAACCTCCATGATGCCGTTCTTCTCGAGGTACTGTGGGGGTATAGAAGGGGGTAGTGATGGTGGTGGTGGTGGTAGTGTTTGTTTGTTTGTTTTATGCCTCTGTCTTGTTTTTCTCCTCCTCCGCACTTGAATTTTTTGTCCCTTTTTATTTTTATTTTATTTTTCCTTCCTCTTCCTCTCCTATTTCTCTTCTTCCTTCTTTCTCCTCCTTCTCCTCCTTCTATTACCATTTCTCCTTCCTCTTCCTCCTCCTTTTTCTATTTCCTTTTCCATCTTCTTACCCTCCTCCTCTTCCTACACACACATAGTCACCCTCTTCCTCCTCCTCCTCCTCCTCTTCCATACACACTTATTCACCCTCCTCCTTCTGCTCCTCTCCATACACCCACCCACACACACCCACACACTCACCCTCATGATGTCCGGGTACTGTCTGAAGGGTTTGCCGCAGGGCGCGTAGTAAACCACCTCCCCCCGGACCCCAGACTGGGTGATGGTGCGCATGGTGGTCTCCCGGCGCCACCCGTACATCAGAGGCACCCGCAGCGACACCTCATCCGTGATCATCTTCCTCTTCTTGACCGGGGGAGCTGTGGGTGATGGGAGAAGGGTGAGGTGCTGTGTGGGGTGAATGAGGAGGCTGTGTGGGGTGAATGGGGAGGCTGTGTGGGGTGAATGGGGAGGCTGTGTAGGGTGAAGGGGCTGTAAGGGGTGATGGGGGAAGGGTGAGGTGCTGTGTGGGGTGAATGGGGAGGGCTGTGTAGGGTGATGGGGGATCAGTAAGGTGAAGGGGGATGTGAGGGGTGACTGGGGGTGATGGGGGAAGGGTGAGGTGGTGGGTGGGGTGATCTGTATGGGATGGACACACACACACACACACACACACACACACACACACACACACACACACACACACACACACTCTCTCTCTGGCAAAAACACTGCGATTCTACACAAACACACACACACACACACACACACACACACACACACACTCTCTCTCTCTCTCTCTCTCTCTGGCAAAAACACTGCAATTATACACAAACACACACATACATACATACACTCTTCTACACAAACACAAACACACACACACACACTAAAAGGCCCCACCCCCATAGCCCCACTCACACTCGCTATACGCCGACGCGGAGTCCGGGGTGTCTCGCTTCAACCAGGGCGACGGGAGATGGTTGAGGGCGTCTTCGTCACCCGAGGAGAGCGATGTCGTCTCGTCGTCGCTCTCGGAGTCGGACAGCTCGGAGGAGTCGTGCGCTCCAGTGGTGGCTGCGGCCTTGATGGTGGTGATGAGCCGGCCGTCAACGCTGCTCGAAGTGATCATGTGACGCTTCTTGACGGGTTTCTCGCCTCCGTTCTGATGCGGGAATATCCGGGGCACCTCCATTATGTCTACCTGTGGGGGTGTTGACAGTGGTGGTGGTGGTGGTGGTGTGGGTGTTGGGAGCAATTGGCGGTGTGTGATTTTGGGTACTGAATGTAGAGGTCTCAGGGCGGTTTGTCATATGTAGTGGTGGTGATGTGTATGGGAGTGTACCTGGGGGTGGCTGGTGGTCTGTGTGGATAGGTGGGTGTGTGTGTGTCATGTGGGTGGTGGTATGTGTGGGGGTGTCAAGAGTGGTGGTGTGACGTGTTGGTAGTGATAGGGGTGGTGTGAGTGTTGCTAGAGGGTTCTGTGTTGTGGGGGGGGGTTGAAAGTGGTGGTGATGGTGTGCGAGCTTGTGTGTTCGGTCTTATAAGTGTGTGTAAGGGTGTGTGTGTGTGTGTGTGTGTGTGTGTGTGTGTGTGTGTGTGTGTGTGTGTGTGTGTGTGTGTGTGTGTGTGTGTGTCAAGGTGATGGTATGTGCTGGGTGTGAGCTGGTGTTGTCTTATAAGGGTGTGTAAGGGTGTGTGTGTGTGTTAGGGTGATGGTATGTGTTGGGTGTAAGCTTGTGTGTTCTGTCTTATAAGGGTGTGTGTGTGTGTCAGGGTGATGGTATGTGTTGGGTGTGAGCTTGTGTGTTCTGTCTTATAAGGGTGTGAAAGAGTGTGTGTGTGTCAGGGAGATGGTATGTGTTGGGTGTGAGCTTGTGTGTTCTGTCTTATAAGGGTGTGTGTGTGTGTGTGTCAGGGTGATGGTATGTGTTGGGTGTGAGCTTGTGTGTTCTGTCTTATAAGGGTGTGTAAGGGTGTGTGTGTGTCAGGGTGATGGTATGTGTTGGGTGTGAGCTTGTGTGTTCTGTCTTATAAGGGTGTGTAAGGGTGTGTGTGTGTGTGTGTGTCAGGGTGATGGTATGTTGGGTGAGCTTGTGTGTTGTCTTATAAGGGTGTGTAAGGGTGTGTGTGTGTGTGTGTCAGGGTGATGGTATGTGTTGGGTGTGAGCTTGTGTGTTCTGTCTTATAAGGGTGTGTAAGGGTGTGTGTGTGTGTGTGTCAGGGTGATGGTATGTTGGGTGTGAGCTGGTGTTGTCTCATAAGGGTGTGTAAGGGTGTGTGTGTGTGTGTGTCAGGGTGATGGTATGTGTTGGGTGTAAGCTTGTGTGTTCTGTCTTATAAGGGTGTGTAAGGGTGTGTGTAAGGGTGATGGAATGTGTTGGGTGTGAGCTTGTGTTCTGTCTTATAAGGGTGTGCAAGGGTGTGTGTGTGTGTGTGTGTGTGTCAGGGTGATGGTATGTGTTGGGTGTAAGCTTGTGTGTTCTGTCTTATAAGGGTGTGTAAGGGTGTGTGTCAGGGTGATGGTATGTGTTGGGTGTGAGCTTGTGTGTTCTGTCTTATAAGGGTGTGCAAGGGTGTGTGTGTGTGTGTGTGTGTCAGGGTGATGGTATGTGTTGGGTGTAAGCTTGTGTTCTGTTTTATAAGGGTGTGTAAGGGTGTGTGTCAGGGTGATGGTATGTGTTGGGTGTAAGCTTGTGTGTTCTGTCTTATAAGGGTGTGTAAGGGTGTGTGTGTGTGTGTCAGGGTGATGGTATGTGTTGGGTGTGAGCTTGTGTGTTCTGTCTTATAAGGGTGTGTAAGGGTGTGTGTGTGTGTGTGTGTGTGTCAGGGTGTGAGCTTGTGTGTTCTGTCTTATAAGGGTGTGTGTGTGTGTGTGTGTCAGGGTGTGAGCTTGTATGTTCTGTCTTATAAGGGTGTGTAAGGGTGTGTGTGTGTGTGTCAAGGTGATGGCATGTGTTGGGTGTGAGCTTGTGTGTTGTCTTACAAGGGTGTGTAAGGGTGTGTGTGTGTGTGTGTGTCAGGGTGATGGCATGTGTTGGGTGTGAGCTTGTGTGTTGTCTTACAAGGGTGTGTAAGGGTGTGTGTGTGTGTGTCAGGGTGATGGTATGTGTTGGGTGTGAGCTTGTGTTCTGTCTTATAAGGGTGTGTGTGTGTCAGGGTGATGGTATGTGTTGGGTGTGAGCTTGTGTTGTCTTATAAGGGTGTGTAAGGGTGTGTGTGTGGGTCAGGGTGATGCATACCTGTCAAGTCTTAGGTTTTTTGCGTAAGTCTTACGTAATTTCGGTGATTTTCAAGTCTTACGGCGTAAGTTGAAAATCTTACGTTTTTTCTCCGCTTGTGATGCGGTTTTTTTTAATGTTTGTTTGAAACAATTTGAAATATATCGTACGCACCATATTTAAATTCATGTGAGCGTGAGGAGCAGCTTGGGTGTGGACACACTGACTGCTTTCTTGCAGATCAAACTGAACTCAGACGAGTGTTGTCATGACTCCCGTGTGACTGCCAGCCTGCTAGAGAAAGCCAGGTCTTGTGCTGCCCAGTACAACAAAGAGCATCAGTGAGCTGCAGTAGGTTCACTGCAGCTCACTGACACTCTTTGTTGTACTGTTGTACACAATGTAAACACGTGACACAGTATGAACACCACATAATGAAAAACAGTACTGTTTACAAGAACCTTTGTAAGCAGAACTGTTTTTCATCATGTGGTGTTCATACTGTCATGTGTTTACATTGTGTTTTCATTCTGCATTTGTTTTGAAACAAATAAATATTGAATGACAAAAAAATGTTGTTTTCTTATGGTTTAATTACCGTTTTGTACATAAACTTATGGTCTCTAATGCAAAATCTTACGGCAAGACACCACAGTAGCTTGACAGGTATGGTGATGGTATGTGTTGGGTCTGTCTTATAAGGGTGTGTCAGGGTGTGTGTGGATGTGACACAGTAATGTGATGTATAAATGGTGTTGGTGTTGTGGTGGTGTTGCATCTGGTGTCTCTTACCAAATACTCCACCATCAGTAGTACTCATCTTGCTACTCTACCATATACTTCTACACCTCCTCTCTTCTGTATCTCCTATAATTCCCTTTTCTTTAAGTTTTCAACCTAACTGCCGGGTTGTAAAGGGCAGCGGTTGTGGTCCATGGTTTGTTCTGTTCAGGCCTGAGTGTTCCATATGAGGGGCTTCACACATACACACACTTCCCTTCCCTCATTACCTTCCTCGTGCCATCCTCTTCTTGCTGCGCTGAGATGAGCCCTTCCCTCACCCTCCCTTGGTTCACTATAAGGTGTTTGCCAATCTGTACTCCTTTATAAGCACCACATAAACCAGTGCCATGAAATGATTTATGATTCAGTAATGAAGTGTCAAAACAGTTTCAATATCAATCATTATTCTGGTTACTCTGGTGTTTTATTTTTATTCCTTATCCCAGTTTCCAAGAGTAGTTTTCTAGGGTTTAACTTTGCACACCATATCATCTCTATATCCAGGAGTAAGTAGTTTTATTATATGAGTAGTTTTTTCACTTGTACTTGAAGGCCCATACCACTGGTAGGATAGCTTGAAGGCCTTGCTGATGGGTTTAAAAGGGTGGCACTGGCAGATTTTTCATAGCATAGCAAACATACATAAACAGATCTCAAAATATACACCACTTGAGTGCCAGGGGATCGAACCCTGGCCTTCCAGGTAAAGTTTGGGCACCAAACCAACTGAGCCACTGTTGGGCTAAAAGGTCACCACGTGGGCCAGGGATCAGTTCAGCAACACTGCACCAGGCACCCGGCCCAACACAGTGGATGAATATTACAGGACCATACTCACAGCTGTAAAAGGGTGGGTCTTTTGACACTAAATGTTGACCTTTGTAGCAACTTGAAAAGGGGCGAATGGCTGCCAAAGTGAGCCAAATCAGCTGGGGGTTGGGGTTTTGAAAAATTTACATTTTTGGATGCATTTTCCTGCTGTCAAAAAGAAAAACTGGAACTTTTGTCCCAGTCTTTTATTTTGACTCACAGAGAGTGGACCTTTTAGCAGATAAGGGGGCCAGGTGGGTCATTCAATCCCCCCAACCCCCCCTAGGTACAGCCCTGATATATACACAGATGTTGCTAACATAACATTGACATGTAGGTGATTTTTGGGCACTTGGAGATGACAGAAAACTGTTATCTGGTGGTGGAGGGACTTTAACTTTGCATTCTGGGCTAACAGACATTGCCACCCTCACCACACAACAGCACCTACCCACATATATGGAGTGTGTTCAGATTGGCAAACAAACCTTACTCAGCAGTGTTCCTCCCCTCTTGCCCCTTCACCCCCCTGCTGGACTGACACGTGAGGGGCTGTGCTGGGTGAGCAGGCCAACACAGCCCCCCTCGGCCAGCCCAGCGACACACCTCTGGCTTGCCATCACCATCTCCTCACGACGGCAACACAACTCCAGCTGACGACCCTTGTGTGTGTGTGTGTGTGTGTGTGTGTGTGTGTGTGTGTGTGTGTGTGTGTGTGTGTGTGTATTGATATGATTGCCTACAGATTCAGGGGACTTAAGTTAGCATTTGAGTGTGTGTGTGTGTGTGTGTGTGTGTGTGTGTGTGTGTGTGTGTGTGTGTGTGTGTGTGTGTGTGCGCGCAATCTTTTTATTTCAATGACTGCTTGCTGATACATGGGAAACTTAGCTTAGAATTTATGTGTGTGTTTGTTTGTTTGGGGGTATACATAAGCTGAGGCCATATCTTGTGTGTGTGTGTGTGTGTGTGTGTGTGTGTGTGTGTGTGTGTGTGTGTGGGTGCGCTGGGTCGTGTTGCCGCCACGGTTGGGTATAAAGTGCACCACCACGTTCCAGGGTCCAGTACCTTGGCGCCAACACACTGTGCAAGCCTTGTCATTATGCATTGTAGTTTGTTTGGGTCATAAACATGCAAAAAAATTTACTCCTCAATCACAGGCCTTTTGTGTCTCAAGCAAAAAGGTTTAGTCATGTTGGTGCAGACCACCGAGAAGGCAATTTTGCTTACTACCATGAATCTGAATCAGCACTTGAGGATCGTTTGCTCAGCAGAATGCTTGTTTATAACCATTACCAAATTTACCCCCAAAAGTTTCATCAGTGTTCAATGCTTCTTTGGTTCCCTCAGGCCTGGACCGTTAGTTCAAGTGAAAATTTTGAGAAAACCTTTGTGGCTACTTGAAAGTGAGGCAAATCAAAAAAACTGATGAGTGGCAAAAACCCATGTTTAGCTACATGCACAGGATACAATTTCAGCATTTGCAGTAATGTGTTGAAGCAGATACATAATGACAGTGTGCGGCCCTCCAGGCGAGGGCCGAGGACAGGTGCTACAGTCTATACACAACACGACATGATGACGGGGACACCGGAAAGCTACGGGGGGCGCCGGGCCAACCCTCGCGCCGCCCCCCCACTCAACTAGCCGTCCCAAACTGCGTATAAGAATAGTTGGAATGTGTCGATATCTATGGCTTCAGGAACTTGCAGTATGTACACACGTTTACAGTGGTAGTACTCGGTTTTCTCAAGGCCGCTGCTGCTGCTGCTGCCACTTCCGCTGCCGCCGCCCCTCTTCCCTCGGGGCGGCGCCGGCCTGTGTCAGACTCGCTGGTCCCCACGACTGCCACGACTGGTAACAACTTCTTGCCGACCCATGCGCTAACACTACAACTCTGTACCGCTATTATTGCTACCGCTGAGGGCAGGATCATCGCTGCCTCACTCAGCCTCACTAAGACTTTGACCTCATTCTCTCTCTCTCTCTATAACTCTGTGTCACTCACTAAAAGCTCTGTATATATATCTCTGTCTCTCGCTCTCTCTCCCTCTCCCTAACTAATCCTGCAGCAGAGACTTGGGAGAAACAGACTGCCAGCTAACAGTAGGAATCTAGCAAGTACTTCTCCTCCTCTCTATCTCTCTCTGGACTTGAATTCAGGTAAATGACCATCCAAACACTACTAGTTGTCGCCCCCTTGACGGGTGACGGCAGTGGTCCCAGCTGCCTTGCCACCCTGACCTCCATCCACCCACCCAGCCACTCATCCACCTCATAACAAATCTCTATAATCAGTGTTGGTCCAGGGAACATTTTGTGGAGTCCCGACACTTATAGTCACGTTCTTTATACAGGTTCAGGCGTTTATGCTAAGTTGGTGGGGAGGGTTCCTGCCCCATCTTGTTTTGGTGGTGGTGATGTAGTGGTGGTGGTGGTGGTGGTGGAGGTGGTGGTGAAGGCAGCTGCTACCATCTATTAACACAGGAGTGAGGAAGGGAGAGGAGGGGAGGGGAGGAGGAGGGGGTAACAGGTGAGGGGAGAGGAGTGGGGAGCAGGAGAGGAGAGAGGGAAGGAGGAATACACATGGAAGGAGGGAGGGAGGGAGGGAGCAGAGGTGGGCTGTTGTGCTGCAGCTTCTCACGCCACAACTTGCAATATAACTTTTCTGGTCGAGTCTGCATAACAAAAAATTCCTTAACTTGGTACCAGTGACGGGCCAAATTTGTGGCTTTACCGTGTACCAGCGATGGGCCAAATTTGTGGCTTTACCGTGTACCAGTGACAAGCCAAATTTGTGGCTTTACCGTGTACCAGTGACGGGCCAAATTTGTGGCTTTACCGTGTACCAGTGACAGGCCAAATTTGTGGCTTTACTGTGTTTTACTGTGTACCAGTGACGGGCCAAATTTGTGGCTTTACCATGTACCAGTGACGGGACAAATTTGTGGCTTTACCGTGTACCAGTGACGGGCCAAATTTGTGGCTTTACCATGTACCAGTGACGGGCCAAATTTGTGGCTTTACCGTGTACCAGTGACGGGCCAAATTTTTGCCATGATATAAACCCCCAAAAATAGATGATGCATAAACTGATCACAAATGTGTTGATATATATTCTGAAATGGTTTGCAAGAGTGATGTTTTTTTCTGATTATTCTCGCTTAGAGGGACCTTTAAGAAACATGATCCCTGCAGCTACTGGGTTAATATTCATGAAGTGCTTGCAGAAAAACTTTGACAGATATTTCCATGAATGAGCACAACATACTCAGCAATAAAGGATGACCCCAAACAGACTGGCATCCTATCAATAGTTCCCGAGCATTACGAGTGTGTTTCCGGCAGAGTAATTTACCGCGCACACACACATGGGTGGCGGTACTCGGTCTGTTGCCTTTAACCCGGTAGTGGCAGGGATCATGTTTCTTAATGGTCCCTCTAAGCGAGAATAATGAGAAAAAATCATCACTCACACAAACCATTTCATAATATATATAAACGCATTTGTGATCAGTTTATGCATCATCTATTTTTGGGGGTTTATATCATGGCAAAAATTTGGCCCGTCGCTGGTACATGGTAAAGCCACAAATTTGGTCCGTCACTGGTACACGGTAAAGCCACAAATTTGGCCTGTCACTGGTACATGGTAAAGCCACAAATTTGGCCCATCGCTGGTACACGGTAAAGCCACAAATTTGGCCTGTCGCTGGTACATGGTAAAGCCACAAATTTGGCCCATCGCTGGTACATGGTAAAGCCACAAATTTGGCCCGTCGCTGGTACATGGTAAAGCCACAAATCTGGCCCATCGCTGGTACACGGTAAAGCCACAAATTTGGCCCGTCGCTGGTACATGGTAAAGCCACAAATCTGGCCCATCGTTGGTACCGGGTTAAAGAGTGGATGTGCAGGGCTACAATAGGCTGGACGTATGCAGCAAGACAGACTGAGGTGCAGCGCTTCATCGAGGGGAGCGCAGATCTTCGGTAGCTAACTTTTGACTTTACTTTCATGTCTGCCACTCTTTACTTAATTGTCTGTTGTGGGAGCGGTGAATAGCGGGCTTTTTTTTTTTTTTTTTTTGTACACTTTTTGTTGCCCTTGAGCCGTCTCCTTTGTTGTGAAAAAAGTACTAAAAAATCGATCATGTAAACTTTTTAGTAATTTCCGAACACTGTCTAGCTTGAATTACGTCTTTAAAATGTTGGTATTGATTGTATTTACTCAAAAATCACAACTATTCATTGCTAAAAAAAAATCCACACTGCTGTTGAACGTGGCAGAGCTTCTTCAGCGGCTAATCTCAAACTTTCTTTTTTGTAACTTTACAGCAAAATGTGGCACGATAGTGAGTGTGACTGCACCAGAACTATTTAGCTCCCTGATTGTGGCACTAAAAGTTATGCGTAGGAGCCCACCTCTGCACAGACGGAAGGGGGGTGGGGGTAAGGGATGGGGGGCTGCAGGAAGGGATAGGGACAAGAAAGGACAAGGGACAGGATTGGATAAGGGATGAGAAGGGGCTGCAGGAAGGGATAGGGACAGGATTGGATAAGGGACGAGGGGCTGCAGGAAGGGATAGGGACAAGAAAGGACAAGGGACAGGATTGGATAAGGGATGAGAAGGGGCTGCAGGAAGGGACAGGGACAGGATTGGATAAGGGATGAGGGGCTACAGGAAGGGATAGGGACAAGAAAGGATGAGGGACAGGATTGGATAAGGGGCTGCAGGGAAGCATAGGGACAAGGAAGGACAAGGGACAGAATTGGATAAGGGGCTGCAGGGAGGGATAGGGACAAGGGACAGGATTGGATAAGGGGCTGCAGTGAAGGATAGGGACAAGGAAGGACATGGGACAGGATTGGATAAGGGATGAGAAGGGACTGCAGGAAGGGATAGGGACAAGGCAGGACAAGGGACAGGATTGGATTATGTTGGAAGGAAGGAAGGAAGGACGGAAGGAGGGATAAGGATACAGGGAAGGTCTTAACAGCGTGGACTGGAGGGACTGGGACAAGGAAACATAAACAAAAGGAACAGAAGGGTAAGGTCTTGGGGTTGGGCTTGGGAGGTTAGTGTTGTGGCAAGCTTACTGAGTTGTCCATCTTGTCAAACTCCTGCTCTGGGTCCATCTCTGAGGCGGAGGTTGTTGGGTGGATGGTCACACTGGGCC
This sequence comes from Eriocheir sinensis, assembly GCF_024679095.1. NCBI lineage: Eukaryota > Metazoa > Arthropoda > Malacostraca > Decapoda > Varunidae > Eriocheir > Eriocheir sinensis. The sequence continues at coordinate 4,686,139 of NC_066569.1, read as the reverse complement.
TGGAGGGGGTGGAGGTGATGGCGGCCTCGGGGGTAACAGACGTTATGCTCACCGACGACGATAGGGAGAGGGAAGGGGGGAGGGACACGGGGAGGGATGCGCTGGTCGGGGTGGACTGCGGTGGGGGAGGGGATGCGGTCACGGAGGCAGGGGTGGAGGGCGGGGAGGCAGGCTGTGGTGGGGGGATTGTGGAGGGGGTGGATGTGGCGGGTGGTGTCGGTGTTGACGTCGGTGTTGGTGACGGTGGCGCGGAGACAGACGAGGCTGTGGTTGTGGTGGTTGTGGTGGAGGAGGACACGGTGGTGGTTGTCGTGGTGGCTGTGGAGGTGACAGGCTCAGACGGAGGTAGGGGAGACGGAGGGGAGGAGGAGGAGGACACCACAGTGGAGATGGAGAGGGAGGTCACAGGGGGGGTCGGGATCGGAGTCGGGGGGGCGGGGGAGCCAACAGAGGAGGGGTAGGAGGAGGACGAGGCGGAGGAGAGACCGAGAGGGAGGCCGGGGAGGAGGGTGGGAGGGAGGGACTGGGCGGCGGGGGAAGGTGAAGGAGACGAGTTGAAAATTGGAGACGTGGAGGTGATGGAGAGGGCGTCACGGGGATCCCCAGAGCGAGGGGGTGCAGGGCCGCCATGGAGGGGGGGGGAGGTAGAGCCGGAGGTGGCAACAATGGAGGTAGTGGCAGTAGGAGGCAGAGGTAGGCTGGAGGGCTTGATCCCGGCGGCGCGGCACTGCTCCAGAAGGGACGCGACGGTGTTCTTCTTGGGCTTGGATGTACCACGCCCTAGGTGACGGGAACGGTCCTGCACGTCCTCCATCTGCAACTGTGGGCATTAGTGGTGGTCTGCTCTAGGGGGGGAAGGTATGCGAGGGGGTGGTATAGGGGGAGGAAAGAGGGGAAAAGGATAGAGGGAGAGAAATGATGGAAAGAAGGAAGTGTAAACAGAATGTGTGAAGAGAATGTGTGTAGAGAATGTGTGTGTGTGTGTGTGTCTGTGTGTGTGTGTGTGTGTGTGTGTGTCCCTTTCGTCTGTAACAGCGGGTTTTAGTGCTGGTCTGTTCTAGGGGGCAGGGGGTGGGGGGTATATGTCTGTGTGTGTAGGGGTATGAGAGAAAGAGGGAAGAAAGGAAAGGAAGGAAAAGAGGAAGGAAGGAAAGAAGGAAGTATGAAAGAGAATGTGTGTGTGTGTGTGTGTGTGTGTGTTCCATCAGGGATCAGATATAATAAGGAAACTTCAAGCGAGGGAAGCCAATAACACATAGCTCCCAAGAACAATTATATGTGAGGTAAATATTGCATACCCTTTCAATAAGTTTTTAACACTGTATTCTAAACCCTATATTGTGCATGCTAGCAGTGAACTTTTGTCCCTTTCCTGCATGTAGAAATAGAACCCTGAATGGTACGATAAAGACAACAACAACAACAGCAGCAAGGTGAGGGCGGCCAGCACCCCATCTATGTACTCACTCGTTTCTTCTTCTCGTCTCTCTTCCCGTCAGCCCCCAGCAGCTGCCTCTGAAGGGCCTCCTGCATCTGGGGGGAAAAGGAAGGGTATGACTCAGGGGGTTGTTTATACATATACACACACACACACACACACACACACACACGCACACATTGATTCCTCTTTTCCTTCTTTTATTCCTTCCTTCCTTTTTTCCTCTTTCACACACACATGCACATTCATTTCTCTTTCTCTTCTTTCCTTCCTTCCTTCATTTCTTCCCTCCTTACCTCTCATTTCCTTTTACACACACACACACACACACACACACACACACACACTCACCGAGGCCAGCACGTCGCGTGGCTCCCCCGGCTGTGCCCCGTACAGGCTCTGCAGCACCTCCAGGCTCGGGGTCAACATGGGTCCCAGGCCGCCACCAAGCCCCGGGGGGAAGTCCAGCGAGGGCATGCCGGATCGCCCCAGTCCCAGGGAACCCAGTGATGAGTCCTTGTGTTCACGCTTCTCCCCGACTTTCACTGAGGGGGAGAAAAAAGGGGGAGAGTGAGTGAGGACGGTTCTATCACAATTTGCAGGAGCAGCACCAGCGGGGTTTTTAATTGAACCTTTGTTTTAGCCTTGAGTTTACTCCTTTGCCATGACAACAAGAGCTGGCTGCTGCCTCCTGCACCCACCAGACCTGAGCACCATCTTCACCACATCACTCACTTAAACAGGATGAGTGGAATTTTTTCTTTCCTCTCATAATTACTTTTGGGCATTACAGAACATGGCAAAGGGTTGACAGATAAATAGGTTGACAAAGATTATAATAGTGATGGAAAGTGTCCGGCCTGAGGCTAAAGCCACTAACTGAACCAAAAGACAAGAAAATAGGCTGCCAGCAGACTGATAGCTTAGGAACACTACACCTCCTACACACCCACCCACACCTACACACCCTGACCCACTCACCGGCCTTGATGGCGGCAGTCTTCATGGACAGGTTGAGGGGAGCATCGTCCCCTGAGCCCGGCGGCCCCGGGGGCATGGGGGGCGTGGGTCCGCAGGGTTCGATGGAGACGCTGGCGCTCTCCTCCCGCCAGGCGGCCCCGCCGGGAACCCCATTGGAGAGTCGTGCGGCGGCGGCGGCGGCCACGGTGGAGATGGACACCTTGGGCTCTGACTTGTCCCTGTGGGGCGGCACGCTGCCGTGGGCGGCGGTGCTGCCCTTGACCGAGGGGGAGATGGGGATGATCTCCAGCTCCTTGTTGCGGATGGCCTTGGAGATGGACACACTGCCGTTACCCGCCAGTTTCTGGGCCGCCCGCTGCACACGGCGGTGTGCATCGGGGGAGTGTGCGCAATGGTGTGTGTACATTCCGGCGTGCACACAACAGTGCAGGCAGACAGGAAGGCAGGAAGGTGACAGGTGTGGAAAGAGAGAGTAAAAAAACAAACTGATACACAAACTCAACACACACAATAAGGCATGCCAGTCCTCACTTCAGATCAGACTCTGCGGCCCCGGCGGGAGGGAGGCACACCGCCACCGCCGCCGCCAGACTCTGGACTCTACCTACACGTGGCGGACCCTCAAAAAGGAGTAAATACCATGCAAAAAATACATTCCTAGACAGACACTACGGATGGTGGTCATCAATCCTCAAAAAATACCTCACAAACAGAGTAAGTAGTGATAAGTAAATAGAAGGTGGTACATAAACAAGTGGTCAAAAATGTAAGTAAGGCAGAACATGTGTAGGGGTTGAAAGGTGTCACACAGAGAGTAATTAAAAGACTTATAAAGGTGAAGAAGATACAGGTGAAGGAAGCTGCGTCATAGCACATCCAGGTGAGAGGAGAGGAGAGTGGGAACGAGACATTAGGTGTGAGGTGTCATTTAAGGTGGGTGAGTGAGTGAGTGAGAGAGAGCAGGACGGCAAGGAGTGAGGCGAGTAAGCGAGTGAGTCAGGCGAACAAGCTGAACCGACTCAACTCAGGGACGGAAGAGAGGGAGAGAGAGAGAGAGATGTGAGTGAGTCAGTATGTTTGTGTGTGTGTGTTTTTTAATGGGCTAGTGTGCATGTGTGTGTATGAGTGAGTGAGTGTTGGTGTGTGTATGTGAATGAATTAGTGTGTGTGTGTGTGTGTGTGTGTGTGTGTTTGAAGGAGAAATGACTGAAAAATGTCTGCCCTTACAAATGCATTCCATAAAGTCAATATCAATAGACACATTCCTCGGTGGTAGTGCAGAGGAAAAACTTACAAAATAATAGATAAAAAAGATCGGAGAAACAGAGATATATAAGGCTAGTAATAAAGTCATTCCACAAGATAAATATATGAGAGAAAAATACGGCAAAAGGGAAATGCTAAAAGACTGTGAAGGTGCTACACTTGTGAGCCTTGTCGGGCGTCCACATAAAAAGTAGGAAGAGGAGGTGAGTGGAGAGTCAATATCAAGAATTATGAAGTATCTTACAGGCTGACTAGGAGTGGTTTACAGAGGGGTGCAACTACTGTGTGTGTGTGTGTTTGTATGTGTGTTCAGGGTGCAATTCTGTGTATATATGGTCAACCTAGGACAGTATTTTTAAACATCTCAGCCTCAGTTCCCCCTGTTTGAAAGGCCTCTTGTAGTAGAAGTTCCTGGGGGTTTCATGGAGTGTTTTGTGACCCCAGTGATAATTTGACATGATTTTGGGTTTTGAGCGGGATTTTCATGCTGTTTTGTGACCCCAGTGATAGTTTGACATGACCTCTGGGACTTGAACAGGAAAAACATATTAGTTCCCGGAGTTTTCATGGAGTGTTTTGTGACCCCAGTGATAATTTGACATGATTTTGGGTTTTGAGCGGGATTTTCATGCTGTTTTGTGACCCCAGTGATAATTTGACATGATTTTGGGTTTTGAGCGGGATTTTCATGCTGTTTTGTGACCCAAGTGATAGTTTGACATGACTTCTGGGTCTTGAACGTGATTTTTATGGAGTGTTTTGTGACCCCAGAGATAGTTTGACATGACCTCTGGGACTTGAACGGGAAAAACACAGAAGTTCCCGCAGTTTTCATGGAGTGTTTCGTGACCCTAATGATAGTCCGACCTGACCTCTGCATCTTCAAAGGGATAAGTCACCCATGAAAACCCGGTTAACGTTCTCAGTGGCCTTGGAAAATGGATGCAATGGGAGGCTGAGACATTTAGTAATATGTACCCCTAACACTAGTCATACACTCATCCCCTTTAATTACTCAAACCAAGGAGACATTCAGTGTAAAAAAATGAATATGCCGTTAATGCAGTAAGACACATATCACAGTATTTGGGAAAGATAAACACAGACTTTTAACTGGAGAACTAACGGTGGTGTCTTAGCGTAGAGTTGCTATTGGAGTTAATGTGAATTGATTCCCTTATAAGTTGTCCATCGAAGGAAGTTAGTACGGTTTAATGATGAAAAGAACTTTGGCCTGACTGAATGACAAGCTGATGATGTGAATATATGCTTGAGTTATTGACTAGCGAGAATGATTACTGAGGATTTACTGAACCACAAAATACAGGACTGACTGAATGACAAGCTGATGAGGTGGATATATGCTTGAGTTATTGACTAGCAAGAATGATTACTGAGGATTTACTGAACCACAAAATACAGGACTGACTGAATGACAAGCTGATGATGTGAATATATGCTTGACTTACTGACTAGCAAGAATGATTACTGAGGATTTACTGAACCACAAAATACAGGATTGACTAACTGAATGAACTGAGTGACTACCTGCCTGTCCCCCCACTGACTGACTGACTGGGAAACTGACTGAAAGAATGAACAGCAGATTAACTAACTGACTGACAAAAATCTGACTGACTGGCTATCAATCTAAGTAACTGACTGACTGACTGACTGACCAACTGAGCTTCCACCCAAAAAGTTAAAACTAATTACTATCATAACAGAAAATGACACCAAATAAGATAAATATATAAAAATAATAATATACACTCACTCACTCACACTCTCTCTCTCTCTCTCTCTCTCTCTCTCTCTCTCTCTCTCTCTCTCTCTCTCTCACGCGCACTTACCTCAGCTTGCGACGAATTATTGGCGGAGGAAGAGGAGGAAGAGGCTGTGAGGGAGGAGGAGGAGTGGACTTTGGAGTGTGAGGAGGAGGTGGCTGAGGAAGGGTGCTTGTCGGCGATGAGGCTTGCGATGCCATAGGACAGACTCGGCGATGACCCCGCGACGCTATCCGAGTGGTGGGATGACCCGAGGCTGTCCAGGCCGCCGGGGGAACTGTGGGGGGAGAGGTGGGTGAGAGGGGGAACTGTGGGGGGAGAGGTGGGTGAGAGGGGGAGGTGGAGGGGTAGGGTGGGGTGATGGGGGTATGCAAGTAATAGAATGTAAATAAACCACACACACACACACACACACTATACACACCTATACCGATGTGAGAGGGAGGGGGTGGAGGCCGAGCCGAAGGGGTAGGGCGGAGGGCGGCCCGAGAGACTGGAAGACGAGGAGGAGGGGGAGGAGTAGAGGGGGTGGTGGTGGGAGGAGGAGAAGGTGGAGGCGGAGGTGGAAGCAGAGGAGGTGGAGGAAGCTGCCAGTCGACTGATCTCCAGGCCGGGGCGCGAGGAGCTGCTGAGGTGGTCCTGGGAGCGGGCGGAGTAGGTGGTGGTGGTGGTGGAGGCGCCCCCCCGGTAGCTTAGGGTGCTGGTGATGCCCTTGGAGCCGCCCCCGCCCAGCCCCGTTCCGTTCTTGGTGCTCCGCGGAACCTTGGAGGAGGTGCTGGCTGCTGCGATAGAGGCGGCTTTGCTGGTGGAGAGTGCGGCGGCCATGGCGGCGGCTGAAGGGGGTGAGGTTAGTTAGTGGTGGTGGTGGTTAGAGTTAGTGGTCGTGAGGAAACAAAGTACCATCTATACCTTTGTTAACCCAGTAGCAGCAGGGATCATGTTTCTTAATGGTCCCTCCAAGCAAGAAAAATGAGAAAAAATCACCCCTCACACAAACCATTTCATAATATATATCAAAGCATTTATGATCAGATTATGTATCATCTATTTTGGGGGTAAATATTATGGCACGAATTTGGCCCGTCGCTGCTACACGGTGAAGCCACAAATTTGGCCCATCGCTGCTATACAGTGAAGCCACAAATTTGGCCCGTCGCTGCTACCGGGTTAAATATACTCCTAAAAAATTAAAAGAATAAGTTGAATAATGAATAAAAATAACATTCCCTATACCTCATCCCTTCCCCATTTTTATCATACTTTTCCTTTCCTTTCTTTCTCTTTCCTCTCCTTTCCATCCCTGCTCAATCTTGCCTCAATTTCCCTCAGTCTATCCGATTCTCTTCCTTCCTTTCCTATCCCAACCCTTTCCTTTCCTTCCTTTCCCTCTCCTTCCCTGCCCCAGCCTGTCTCAGTTTCCCTCAGTCTATCCCATTCTCCCCTCTCCTTTCCCTTCCTTCCCTTCCCCATTTTTAGCATTCTTTTCCTTCCTTTCCTATCCCTACCCTTTCCTGATTCAATTTCCCTCAGTCTATCCCATTCTCCCCTTCCCCTTCCCTTTCCTGCCCCAGTCTCTCTTACTCAACTCTTTCCTTCCCTTCTGTTCCCTGCCTAAGTCTCTCTCTCCCCGTCTCCCACAGTCTCCCAGTCTCACCGTGTTGTGCCTGCAGTATCTCCAGGTTCATGAGGTGCTCTGGGTGAAGTCCCCCATAGGCCCCCATGCCCCCCGCTGCTGCTGCCGCCGCCACAGCCCCCCCACTGCTGCCGCCGAGCCCGCCCTGCAGTCGGGACAGGAGCTCCATCTGCTGCAGGCCCGCTAAGTTCCACCACGCTGAGGGAAAGGGGAGAGTGAGGAGGGGGGAGGAGGGGGAGGTGACAAGGGTGTATGGTGTATGGTGAGGAGGGATGGAAGGGTGATTTTGTGGGAGTGTATGGTAGGGGATGGAGTACAGTGAGGGTGGGGGAGAAGGGGAAAGAGGAAGGGGTGGTGATTGTTGGTGGTGGTGTGGTGGTGTTAAGGAATGGGGTGGTAGGGTAAGGTAGGGGTGGTAGTGCTGAGAGATGTACGGGGCAGTGGTGTTATATACTAAGTGTTGGGTATGGTGGTGGTGGTAATGAGGAATGGGCGTGTGGTGTGGGTAGGAGGAGGGAAGGAGGAAGGGGGGAGGTAATGAAAGTGGTGGTGGTGGTGGTGGTGGATTAGAGCTGTTTAAAGCTTTCATGGGAGTGGTGGGTATATCCATGGGGTGGGTAGTGTGACAAAGCCTCTATGTCATGAATGTGAAAAATATATAACTCATGAGAACCCAATCAATCTCGTTTTGGTCCTTGGAAATACAGTACTGTCTCCAGGGTTGAAAGTTTCAAGTTTGCGATTCACTGAGTTTGCGAAAGGGACCCAAAAAAATTCAATTTTTAACTGAAATTGTGATATGACCCGAAAAGAAAAGGAAAAGGCTGATAGAACCAGGTTTTTTCATACCTTGGTGTGGTCCTTGACTCCCATTCTCGCCCTTACCCACCCCCTGGACCTTTACGTTGGTTACGGGAAGCATGGTGAGTGAGATCCAGGCAGCCAGCCGCATGTGTGTGAGCAGCCCCGACCACGCGCTGGCCCCGAGCAGCTGACGGGCGGCTGATGATAGTGATGGTGATGATGAGTGTCGGCGGCCCCCGCATCGGCGCCACCCAAATGGCATTTTCAGTGGGGCCCGTGTGTGTGTGGCTGTGCCCATTGTGGGCCCAGGCTCCTCAATTTGCCAATTCTCACTTTCCACATGTTGTGCAGGACCCCTTCCCTTTCTTCCATCTCTTCCTTTTCAAAAAGAAGAGATGGAAGAAAAGAAAGAAGTCCCGTGCAACATGTGGAAAACAAGAATCGGCAAATTGAGAAGCCCAAACCCACAACACACACACACACACACACACACACACACACACACACACACACACACACACACGGGCCCCGACAAAAACACCGTTCAGGTGGCGCCGATGCAAATGCCACGCCACCAACACTCATCACCACCATCACCATCATCAGCCGCCTGTCAGCTGCTCGGGCCCAGTGTGCGGCCGGGGCCGTCTGCACACACATGCTTGGCCACCTGGATGTTGACAGTTTTCAATGTTCCCCATAAGAATAATGGTTCAAAGTTTGCGATTTCAAAGTTTGCGACCCACAACGTCAACCTATTTATCGTAAATTTGGAGACAGTGCTGTAGTTGATGTGTGGGGCAGAAATGTCTAGGAATGGCAGCCTACATCTCCTTCCCCCATACTCACCGCCCAGGGCTCGGTCTTGGTAGGCAGCTTAAAAGTAAAGGTATGGCCGAGTCAGTCCCATCACCACTACTACTAATGATGTTATTTTTCATTAGGTTATTTTATCATTGGTGTTTTGTTTCTCAGTAATGTTATTGGCTAAGAGAATGAAAGCAACAGCATGAGAGAGAATGAGAATACCAATTAAAAAGAGATTAACAACAAGAGAAAGAATAAGACAAAATAAAAAGATAAAAAAATAAAAGGCAGTTATAAAAGCTTTGATCAAAAGAAAAAGAGAATGTAAATGAGAGAAAAACAGAAAAAATAAAGAAAAAGATAAATAGATCGTTGAAAAAATATATAAGGTTGAGAATTTTTTTTTAGAGAGAAGCAAATAAGAACAAAACAAAATTATGAGAGAGAGAGAGAGAGAAAGAGAGAGAGATATAACCAGCCCAATAAAACTGCACCCCCATTGCTCACCTGCCGCTGGTCCCAGGCCGGCCAGCGCTGCGGCCTGCTGAGCCTGCTGAGCGGCCGCCAGGCTGGCCAGGCCCGCCGCCGAGCTGGTTGGGGGGAAGCCCGGGGGCAGGCCTCCCCAACCCGGTATCCCCGATGCAGCCGCCGGATTAAACCCTCCGAGGCTGCCGCTGCCGAACATGTTGGCTGCAGGGGGAAGAGGTGATGAGTGTGGTGGTGGTGGTGGTGGAGTGTGTGTGGTGTGGGGGGGTGGGGGAGAGAGAGTGTGTGTGTGTGTGTGTGTGTGTGTGTGTGTGTGTGTGTGTGTGTGTGTGTGTGTGTGTGTGTGTGTGTGTGTGTGTGTGTGTGTGTAAAGACAGATCTATATTCACTATAAACAAAACAGTCACTATATTTCTGTAAGCAGTAGGTTCATCTATGCTTCCTCAGTGATGGGACTTGAAATCTAACACAGTGAGCTCTCTCTTTGTTGATTTATGCAATGAACTATCTACTTAACCCGGTAGCTGCGGGGATCATGTTTCTTAATGTTCCCTCTAAGCAAGAATAATGAAAAAAAATCATCGCTCACACAAACCAATTCATAATACACTATATATCAACGCATTAGTGATCAGTTTATGCATCATCTATTTTGGGGGTTTATATCATGGCAAAAATTTGGGCCGTCGCTGGTACACGGTAAAGCCACAAATTTGGGCCGTCGCTGGTACACGGTAAAGCCACAAATTTGGGCCGTCGCTGGGACACGGTAGAGCCACAAATTTGGGCCGTCGCTGCTACTGGGTTAATTTACTTACAGGGTTTAATTAGCCCTTATCATGTGCTATAAGATACATAGTAGGTAGTCTAGCCCTATAATTCTCATCTGTCCCGTCCTTCTCCTCCTCCTTACTAGTCTATTCACTGACAAGATTCCTCCACCAATACCTTCCCTTCTCTAGTCTTTGTCCTCCTCCTCTTCCTCCTCGAACATTTCTCCATCTTCCCCTTCTCTCAACCTGACAAGACATCCAGCCTCTCTCTCTTTCTCTTCCTCCCCATGCTCTTAACTCTTCCCCTCCCTCCTTCTTCCCTCCCTGCCCCAGCTCCCCTCACCCACCATAGAGCGCTGCAGTGGCTGGGTCCATGCCTGGGGGTAGCCCGGAATGGGACTTTTCCCCTCGTTCCCCTTCCCGACTCTTGTCCATTCTGTGAAGGGAGAGAGAAAAGGCGTTAGTGGAGGCTGTGTGGGGGGACGGAGAGCAAGAAATGTATACGTAATGGAATGATAAAATATAGAAGAAGACGAAGCAGAAGTAGAAAAATTAAAATGCTGTGTGGGGGTACAGAAAGCAAAAAATAAATAATGCAATGTTAAAATATAGGAAAAGAAGATGATGACGAAGCAGAATTGGAAGTTGGAAAAAAAGAAAATTATGAAAAAGAAAACAAAGAACAAACAAAAGGAAGAAAAATAAAAAGAAGTAGATAACGTAGTAGAAAAAAGAAGAAAGGGAACAAAAAAATGAAAAAAAAAATAGAAATGAAGAAAAGGAAGTCGAGAAAAAGGAGCGAGGAAAAAAAGAAGAAAAGGAAGAAGATAACCGAGAAAAAATAGCAAGAAGAAAGGAAGAAAATGAAGCAGATAATTGAGAAAAAGGAGCAAGAAGAAAAAGAAGAAAATGATGAAAAGACAAAGAAAAAGAAGAAAAGGATAACAAATAAATGAAATAAGTAGACAAACAAGAAATGAGAGAGAGAGAGAGAGAGAGAGAGAGAGAGAGAGAGAGAGAGAGAGAGAGAGAGAGAGAGAGAGAGAGAGAGCAACACATACATAGCAGGCAAACACAACACTCTACTGAATAATTAATATGGCCATCAGTTATATAATTAATGGATCAAATAATTATGTTTTTTTTTCTTAATGTCTTCCACTAAAGCAATGCAGTATATATTTTTTCTTTCTTTCTTCTTTGTTTTTTTTGGGGGGTATGTTTGTGTGTGTATGTGTGTGTGTGTGTGTGTGTGTGTGTGTCATTTATTCAACAATGCATTAACTGATAAAAAAAAGAATTATAGTAAAAGAGAAATAGATATGTGTGTGTGTGTGTGTGTGTGTGTGTGTGTGTTTACTGGACCTGACCTGAAACAAAACTTAAAAGAAAAAAAAAACAGCATCTTCATTTTATATCTTTACACTTCCTACATGCTATCTGTTTGTGGTCTGCCTTATGCACACACACACACGCACGCACACACACACACATGCATGCACATACTTTCCACAAGCTGAGTGTGTGTGTGAGTGTGTGTGCGATCTACTTGCTCCATGGACTGTGACAAGAGCCAGGCCGAAACTCTTAAAAGCAGTGACATTGTGGGATTTTATTTTTTAATTATATTCACACACACACACACACACACACACACACACACACACACACACCACCACCAAACCATATAGTACCCTTGAGCTGTCTCCTTCGTTGCAAAAAAATGAGAGAAAAAAGAAAGGAGGAACGACAGAAGGAAAGGAAGAAAGAAAAGAAGGAAGGGAGAGAGAAAGAGAGAGAGGGAAAGAGAGGAAAAAAGAAAGAAAAGAAAGGAAGGGAGAGACAGAAAGAAAGAAGGAGGGAAAGAGAGGAAAAAAGAAAGAAAAGAAAGGAAGGGAGAGACAGAAAGAAAGAAGGAGGGAAAGAGAGGAAAAAAGAAAGAAAAGAAAGGAAGGGAGAGACAGAAAGAAAGAAGGAGGGAAAGAGAGAGGAAAAAAGAAAGAAAAGAAGGAAAGAAAGGAAGGGAGAGACAGAAAGAAAGAAGGAGGGAAAGAGAGGAAAAAAGAAAGAAAAGAAGGAAAGAAAGGAAGGGAGAGACAGAAAGAAAGAAGGAGGGAAAGAGGAAAAAAGAAAGAAAAGAAAGGAAGGGAGACAGAAAGAAAGGAGGGAAAGAGAGGAAAAAAGAAAGAAACGAAGGAAAGAAAGGAAGGGAGAGACAGAAAGAAAGGAGGAGGGAAAGACAGAAAGGAAGAGAAAGAAAGACAGAGGGAAAGTAAACAAGAAAAGAAGGAAGGGAGAAAGTAAGAGTGAAAAGGAGAAAAAAAAAAGGACTGCATCAAAAGTTTCCTCAATTCATTGCTGCAAGTTCAGAGAGGTGGGGTGATTTATGTACCCCCCCCCCCTCTCTCTCTCTCTCTCTCTCTTGCATATGTCATCTTTGTTCTCCTTAAAATATAGAAGAAGACAAAGCAGAAAAAAATTGTGAAAAAGAAGAGGAAGAAAAGGAAGAAGAAAAAAAGGAGATAATGTAGAAGAAAAAAAAGAAGAGGAACAAGAAATAAAATAAAAAACGTAAAAAGGAAAAAGTAGATATGCTCCCCATCTTTTGCGGCCTCTCCGTTTTGCCTCCGAAAGATAATTCTCACTTCTTATTCATGTCTTTTTTGTATCTATTTATACTCGTCTATTCTCCCTTCTTAAATCATGTCTTTTTTATATCTACTTATAGGCCTACTCATGTCTATTATCACTTTTTAATTCATCTTTTTTTTTATCTACTTATAGGCCTACTCATGTCTATTCTCCCTTCTTAAATCATGTCTTTTTTTATATCTACTTATAGGCCTACTCATGTCTATTATCACTTTTTAATTCATCTTTTTTTATCTACTTATAGGCCTACTCATGTCTATTCTCACATCTTAATTCATGTCTTTTTTTATCTATTTTAGGCCTACTCATGTCTATTCTCACTTCTTAATTCATATCTTTTTTTATCTACTTATAGGCCTATTCATGTCTATTCTCCCTTCTTAAATCATGTCTTTTTTTATATCTACTTATAGGCCTACTCATGTCTATTCTCACATCTTAATTCATGTCTTTTTTCATATCTACTTATACTCATGTCTACACTCAACTACTGCTTCCCCTATTCACTCTTCCGTCCCTTCTCCGCACAAGCAGCGATGACTAAGGTGGGGAGAAAGGTCAGAGGGGTATTGGCTTAGCAAGTGCCTTTTCCCTGAGGTTGTTTTTTTACGACCAACTGACTAACTCTATACTGACTTGGTGGTGTTTGTCATGCAGTGTGGAGTCCTTTGAATTTGATTACTGCCAGTGTTTATTATATATATATCTAGTGCAGTCTGCCCCGATCCAGTACTGTCTTTCTCTAATTTAACTTTCCATTTCTTCTACTGTATTTTATTTGCTTCTTCTCTTTACTTGTGTTTATATGTTTCTGGTAAGTGGTGGTTTCTTCCTTCCTCTCCTTTCCTTCAGGCCTTCCTCGCCCATTCTCCTTAAAACACTAACCTAACCTATCCTTCCCCTAACCTAACCTAACCTAACCTATCCTACCCCCACTCAAGCAGTAACCCTTCTTAAAACACTAACCTAACCTAACCTATCCTTCCCATAACCTAACCTAACCTATCCTTCCCATATCCTACCCTCACTCAAGCAGTAACCCTTCTTAAAACACTAACCTAACCTATCCTTCCCCTAACCTATCCTCCCCCTAACCTATCCTATCCTACCCCCACTCAAGCAGTAACCCTTAACCCTTATTAAAACACTAACCTAACCTAATCTATCCTCCCCCCATGCCCAGGTAATGCACTTGATATCCCCCACCGAGGCCGGGTTATGATGCTACGAGTCTGGTCGGCTATTTATAACGATGAGGTGTGCGCAGCAAGACAGGTTTTAGGGTGTGACACCAAAGCAAATAAAGGAGAAATAACTGAAGGAGGAGAACATGAGCTTGCAACACTTGACAGATGTTCTCTCTCTCTCTCTCTCTCTCTGGTCCTTTTTTGTTTGTTTTTGCTTCTATCTTTCCTGTTTTCCATTCTTTTTTTCATATTTTCTTTGCTTTTTCTTCCCTTCTTTTCATTCTCTCTCTCTCTCTCTCTCTCTCTCTCTGGTCCTTTTTTGTTTGTTTTTGCTTCTATCTTTCCTGTTTTCCATTCTTTTTTTCATATTTTCTTTGCTTTTTCTTCCCTTCTTTTCATTCTCTCTCTCTCTGGTCCTTTTTTGTTTGTTTTTGCTTCTATCTTTCCTGTTTTCCATTCTTTTTTTTCATATTTTCTTTGCTTTTTCTTCCCTTCTTTTCATTCTCTCTCTCTCTCTCTCTCTGGTCCTTTTTTGTTTGTTTTTGCTTCTATCTTTCCTGTTTTCCATTCTTTTTTTCATATTTTCTTTGCTTTTTCTTCCCTTCTTTTCTCTCTCTCTCTCTCTGGTCCTATTTTTTTTTCCTTCCTTTTTTTCTGTTCATTTCTTCTCATTTTCTTTGCTTTTCCTCCCTTCCCTTCTTTTCATTCTCTCTCTCTCTCTCTCTCTCTCTGGTACTATTTTTTCTTTGTTTTTACTTCTTTTCTTACTTTTTTCTGTTCATTTCTACTTCATTTTTTCTTTCCTTCTTTTCATTCTCTCTCTCTCTCTCTCTCTCTCTCTCCCTGGTCCTATTTTTCTTTATTTCGTTCATTTCTACCTCATTCTCTCTCTCTCTCTCTCTCTCTCTCTCTCTCTCTCTCACCAATATAAAGTGAAGGAGGTTTTAGTACAGTGATTCTATTCATGTTTGTTCTAATCTCTCCATCTCATTCTCCTCCCCCACCACCACCACCACCGCCAATGCTAACAGGAAGAATTTCTCTCCTTATATGCATATGTGTGTGCGTACTTGTGTGTGTGTGTGTGTGTGTGTGTGTGTGTGTGTGTGTGTGTGTGTGTGTGTGTGTGTGTGTGTTGCAATTCTATCTACCATTTCTTTCCTTGTCTCTCTTTTTATTCACTTATTTTACTACAAAGGCATATTTTTATTTATTTATTTATTTTTACAGCAAAGGAAACTGCTCAAGGACAAAAAAAGGAAATAATAATAATGAAAAAAAAAAAAAAGTCTGCTGATAATATAAGTGATAGCTAAATCTATCTCACACACACCCACACAAACATACAATACACACACACACACACACAAACTAACACCCAGCCTCTCTCCTCTCTCTCACACACACACACAACAAAGCTCTAGAATGACACCCACAGCCCCCCCCCCCCCAATACAGCTAAGGTGCCCCGGCCGACCTCATAGCAGGCAGGGAAGACACGGAGAGAGATGCACTTATACCACTTTCACCTAAAATGGGGTTGCCAAGCTCACGAGAGATGGGAGTGAGTGGTGACCTACTTTCCCTATTGACAGCATAACACAGCCCTTCTCTGGCACCTCGGACATTCAACAGTATTATTTAGCACTATCTTTTTAGCCCTGGTGCTGTTGAAGACTGTATTACATGGAAGGAGAGGAGATTAACAGGTAGAGAGCATGTCAGTGGATAAAGTAAGCCTCAAACAGCACCTCTACCCATGAACAGACATGGGGTAATCGTGATCTGTAATCGTTTGTAATCGTAATCGTGAAAATATGAAGTAATTGTAATCGTGAAAATATGAAGTAATTGTAATCGTGAAAATATGAAGTAGGTAATTGTAATCGTGAAAATATGAAGTAATCGTAATCGTGAAAATATGAAGTAATTGTAATCGTGAAAATATGAAGTAATTGTAATCGTGAAAATATGAAGTAATTGTAATCATGAAAATATGAAGTAATTGTAATCGTGAAAATATGAAGTAATTGTAATCGTGAAAATATGAAGTAATTGTAATCGTGAAAATATGAAGTAATTGTAATCGTGAAAATATGAAGTAATTGTAATCGTGAAAATATGAAGTAATCGTAATCGTTTACATAACATGAGTAATCGCCCCGTGTCTGCCCCTGAACGGCATCCCACAGCACTATTAACTTAAATTCTAGTGCTGTGTAAGGTTATATTACAGAAGGAGCGGTGACAGAGCTGCAAGGTACAATGTCTGACCTGTTCTCCCTCTCTATGGCATAACAGCACACCTCAAACAGCACCTCTACCCATGAACAGCATCTCACATCACTATTACTTATATTCTAGTGCTGTGCAAGGTTATATTACAGAAGGAGAGGAGACAGAGCAGCAAGGTACAATGTCTGACCTGTTCTCCCCCTCTACAGCATAACAGCACACCTCAAACAGCACCTCTACCTATGAACAGCATCTCACATCACTATTACTTATATTCTAGTGCTGTGCAAGGTTATATTACGGAAGGAGAGGAGACAGAGCAGCAAGGTACAATGTCTGACCTGTTCTCCCTCTCTATGGCATAACAGCACACCTCAAACAGCACCTCTACCCATGAACAGCATCTCACATCACTATTACTTATATTCTAGTGCTGTGCAAGGTTATATTACGGAAGGAGAGGAGACAGAGCAGCAAGGTACAATGTCTGGGCTGTTCTCCCTCTCTACAGCATAACAGCATGCCTCAAACAGCACCTCTACCCATGAACAGCATCCCGCAGCACTATTACTTATATTCTGGTGCTGTGTAAGGTTATATTATTGAAGGAGAGGTGACAGAGCAGCAAGGTACAATGTCTGGGCTGTTCTCCCTCTCTACAGCATAACAGCACGCCTCAAACAGCATCTCGACCCCTGAACAGCATTCCACAGCACCAAATCTTATGCCCTAGTGCTGTTTAAGACTGGGTAATGGATATGGAACGCTGCTCTCTTTTCCCTTATTTCCACCATAATAACACCTCTCTACTGTCTCTATAGACCTGTAATATATCCCCACAGCACCTCACCTTAAGCCCTCATGCTGTTTAAGGCTGTATAAGGGCGGTAAAACATAAAAAATAAAGTCCCAGAAAAGTAATGGATAAGGAACGCTCTTATTTCCCCCATGATAACGCCTTTCTACTGCCTCTCTAGACCCGTAATATATCCCCCACAGCATTGACCTTTATTATCGGTGCTGTTGAGGGCTGTGCAGGGGCGGTAAAGGTGAGAAAAACCAGAAATTACAACATAAGAAAACATAAGAAAAGTCCCCGAGAGTAACGGATATGGAACGTTGCTCTCATTTCCCTTATTTCCACCTTTCTACTGCCTTTCTAGACCTGTAATATACCCCCCCGGCATTGACCTTTACTCTCCATGCTGCTGTATAAGTCCGGTAAAGTTGATAAAAAAAACAGATATAAAAATAAGAAAAAGTCCCGCAACAGTAATGGAAAAGGAATGCTCTTGTATTTCCACCATGATAACACCTTTCTACTGCCTCTCTAGACCTGTAATATACCCCCCGGCATTGACCTTTACCATCCATGCTGCTGTATAAGTCTGGTAAAGGTGATAAAAAAACATTAAAAAAATAGGAATGCTCTCATATTCCCACCATGATAACACCTTTCTACTGCCTCTGTATCCCTGTAATATACCCCCACGGCATTGACCTTTATTCCCGGTGCTGTTGAAGGCTGTGTAAGGATGAGGAGGAAGATAAAAACAGAAATTACAACATAAGAAAAAGTCACGGAACAGTAAAAATCTGGAACGCTGCTCTCATTTCCCTTATTTCCACCTTTCTACTGCATCTCTAGACCTGTAATATACCCCCCCGGCATTGACCTTTACTCTCTGTGCTGCTGAAGGCTGTGCAGGGGCGGTAAAAGTGATAAAAACAGAAATTACAACATGAGAAAATATAACAAAAAGTCCCCGAGAGAGTAATGGATATGAAACGCTGCCTTAATTTCCCTTATTTCCACCATAACGGCTTTCTACTGCCTCTATAGACCGGTAATATATCCCCACAGCACCTCACCTTAAGCCCTCATGCTGTTGAAGGCTGTGTAATGGAAGGAAAGGTGATAAAAAACAAAAATTACAACATAAGAAAAAGTCCCGGAACATTAATGGATACGGAACGCTGCCTTAATTTCCCTTATTTCCACCATGATCACGGCTTTCTACTTCCTCTATAGACCCGTAATATATCCCCACAGCACCTCACCTTAAGCCCTCACGCTGTTGAAGGCTGTGTAATGGAAGGAAAGGTGATAAAAAACAAAAATTACAACATCAGAAAAAGTCCCCGAGAGTAATGGATATGGAACCCTGCTCTCATTTCCCTTATTTCCACCAGGATAACGCCTTTCTACTGCCTCTATAGACCCGTAATATATCCCCACAGCACCTCACCTTAAGCCCTCACGCTGTTGAAGGCTGTGTAATGGAAGGAAAGGTGATATTAAAACAAAAATTACAACATAAGAAAAAGTCCCGGAACAGTAATGGATATGGAACCCTGCCTTAATTTCCCTTATTTCCACCTTGATAACGCCTTTCTACTGCCTCCCTAGCACTATTATATACCCACACAGCACTGATCTTTCCTCTCCGTGCTGCTGAGGGCTGTGCAGGGGCGGTAAAGGTGATAAAAAAACAAAAAATTACAACATGGAAAAAAGTCCCCGAGAGTAATGGATACGGAACCCTGCTCTCATTTCCCTTATTTCCACCATGATAACGCCTTTCTACTGCCTCAATAGCACTATTATATACCCACACAGCACTGATCTTTCCTCTCCGTGCTGCTGAGGGCTGTGCAGGGGCGGTAAAGGTGATAAAAAAACAAAAATTACACCATCAGAAAAAGTCCACGAACAGTAATGGATACGGAACCCTGCTCTCATTTCCCTTATTTCCACCATGATAACGCCTTTCTACTGCCTCCCTAGCACTATTATATACCCACACAACACTGACCTTTCCTCTCCGTGCTGCTGAGGGCGGTAAAGATGATAAAAAAATAAAAATTACACCATCAGAAAAAGTCCACGAACAGTAATGGATATGGAACGCTGCCTTAATTTCCCTTATTTCCACCATGATAACGCCTTTCTGCTGCCTCCCTAGCACTATTATATACCCACACAACACTGACCTTTCCTCTCCGTGCTGCTGAGGGCTGTGCAGGGGCGGTAAAGGTGAAAAAGCGTGATAAAACAGAAGGTTGAGCCCGCC